>NW_021319809.1:391688-469082 GCF_001605985.2 Dendrobium catenatum | reverse complement strand
TTACGATCCATACAGCATCAGATTGAGTTTATTCCCGGAGCAACAATTCCAAATCTTCCTCACTACCGCATGAGCCCCAAAGAGTATTCCATTCTACAGAATATTATTGAGGATTTGCTTAATAAGCAATTGATCCAACACAGCCTGAGTCCGTGCGCTGTTCCGGCATTACTAGTTCCGAAAAAGGATGGGCAATGGCGTATGTGTATTGATAGCCGCGCTATCAATAAAATTACCACCAAGTATCGTTTTCCGGTGCCACGGGTGTCCGACCTGCTCGATCGCTTGTCCGGTGCATCTGTCTTCTCCAAGTTGGATTTGCGTAGCGGTTATCATCAAATCCGGGTGCGGCCCGGCGACGAGTGGAAAACCGCCTTCAAAACGCGCGATGGACTCTATGAATGGAAGGTGATGCCGTTCGGACTTTGCAATGCTCCGGCTACATTCATGCGGTTAATGCACGAGGTATTGAAACCTTTTCTTGGAAAAACTTGCGTCGCTTATTTTGACGATATCTTGGTGTATAGCACTAACATGGCAGCGCATATCGGCCATCTCACCGAAATATTTCAAGTACTGCAAGAGCATCAGTTATATATCAATTTGGCCAAATGCGAGTTTGCCTCATCCAAAGTCCACTTCCTGGGCTTTGTGTTGTCTGCGGACGGCGTCGAAGTGGATCCGCGCAAGGTTCAAGCCATCTTAGAATGGCCAATACCACAGTCACTGTTTGACATTCGAAGCTTCCACGGATTAGCGAATTTTTATAGACGATTCATAAGGGGTTTTAGTGTTCTTGTCGCCCCCATCACCGACTGCTTGAAGGCTAATCGGTTCAAATGGTCTGCTGATCAATTAAACAGCTTCGAAGCTCTAAAATCTGCTCTAAGTTCTGCTCCCGTTCTAACTTTGCCAAATTTTGAAAAACCTTTTAATGTGGATACAGACGCTTCATCCATTGGCATCGGTGCGGTGTTATCTCAAGAATCTAGGCCTATTGAATTCTTCAGTGAAAAGTTGAGTCCAAGTAGACAGAAATGGTCCGCCTATGAACAAGAACTGTACGCTGTTGTTCGTGCCTTGAAACAGTGGGAGCACTACTTACTTCACCAAGATTTCGTGTTGTGTAGTGATAATCAAGCTCTTCAATACCTCAATAATCAAAAAAATATTAACCGTATGCATGCTCGGTGGATCGTTTTTCTCCAGAAATTTACCTTTGTGTTACAACACAAAGCAGGAAAGGTGAATCGGGTTGCCGACGCCCTGAGCCGAAGAGCTGCAATGCTCATTAGTTTGCAAACTGAGATTACGGGGCTACAGGAGATGAAGAACTTCTATGAAACTGATGAAGATTTCTCTGTTTTTTGGAGGCAATGCATGGACGGGATACCCAACAGTGACTATAGCCTGAGACATGGGTTTTTATTTAAGGCTAATTGTTTGTGCATTCCCAATTCTTCTTGGCGGCCTCAGCTTATTAAAGAAGCTCATTGTGGTGGCTTAGCCGCTCATCTTGGACAGCAGAAGACCTTGGCACAATTACAGGTGCGATTCTTTTGGCCACGGCTTGCGCGGGATGTCACACGGTTCGTGGAAAAATGTTCTGTTTGCCAGCAATACAAGGGTACCGCGCAGAATACAGGGTTGTACATGCCGTTGCCTACACCTGATTCCATATGGGAGGATCTTAGCGTCGACTTTGTCCTCGGATTACCAAGGACCCGGAATGGGACAGATTCTATTATGGTAGTTGTCGACAGGTTCTCCAAAATGGCGCATTTTATTCCATGTAAAAAAACCTTTGACGCCATTCATATAGCAAGACTATTCTTCAAGGAGATCATTCGCTTGCATGGGCTTCCCAGGAGCATTACGTCTGATCGTGATGTTAAATTTGTTAGTCATTTCTGGCGCGAGTTGTGGAAGCGACTACAGACCGATCTCAAGCTTAGCTCCGCATACCATCCCCAAACTGACGGCCAGACCGAAGTTGTCAACCGCACATTAGGAAACATGTTGCGGTGCCTTGTGCAAGACCACCCCAAGAAGTGGGAGGAGATGCTAAGTCAAGCCGAATTTGCCTTCAATTCGATGCCGAACCGATCCACGGGAAACAGCCCTTTCAGTATAGTATACACCAAAATGCCGAATCAATTAGTTGACATTGTTGTTCTTCCCAAATGCCGCAGTACTGTCGCTGCTCAATCGGCTCAGCAGTTCCAGGATATTGTCAAGCAAGTTCACACCAAGATCAATGAGTCAAATGCCAAGTACAAGGAGTTAGCAGATGCACGCAGGCGGCATAAGGTTTTCAGCCCGGGAGACTTGGTCATGCTCCGAATGCGGCGTGAACGTTTTCCTACCGGAACATACTCTAAACTGAGCCCTCGGAAGATCGGGCCCTTTTCAATCTTACGGAAGATTAACGATAATGCTTATGTTATCGATTTACCTGCCCATATTCAAACTTCTTCCACTTTTAATGTAGCAGATATCCATGAATATCATCCTCCAGATGACGCCGATACTACCTTAACATCGGCCGGGAGCACCTCCTCTGAAGGCGGGGAGGACTGATGGGACTATCCTACTCTGCAAGACACCACATGCCAACACACTCCACTACTACAGTATTTTTACACTTTCTGTTTTTACTTTCTGTTAGTGAACGTTCTCTCATTTCCCTTTTTCCTTATTTAGAATAGGCAAGAAATTAGCCAAAGGAAAATAGACTATATGATGCCAAAGCATTGGTGATAGAAGCAGAAGAAATATACTACCGAAATTACTCCATTACTGTTCTATTGGTTTTGTTCTCTGTTCTTAACCCTTTTGCAGGTTCCCTCGCCGGTATTCTCCTCCGTCGAAGTCCTCGCTCCGGCTTCAATCTCGGAAGGGTACGTCAGTCTTGTTGTATGGAATCATTATTATATCCCTGATTTTAATGATTTTATATATTTTTTCTTATATATATTTTTATTTGGTTAAAACTTATAAAATTGTGATATCTTGATTTTTAACAAAGTTTTACAACATAACTTTTGGTATATAATAGATGTCACCAATATGAGCATTTTGACAGGAATATATTAAATTTACACTGGTTAAATTTAAAGATATGATGTTCTCAAGTAAATCATAATATACAATTTTAGAATACTATCTTGTATTTTATGAATTAATGCATTTTATACAAGATATTAACAAAAATATAATATTTTCATGTAAGGGAGGGAGGCTGGTTGGAAGGCTGATTGTTAATCTGGAAGATAAAGATCAATACCAACTAGTTAATAGTGGGTTTAAATCAAGACTTTTTTCTATTTTTAATACATAATTTTTATTTCAAACAAAAAGGAATTTTATTACAAACACAAAGAAGAAGGAACAACCAATTCCAACAAAGGACTAAGACAAAAATACAGTGCAACAAACATCAGAGAAGAAACAACAAAAGAGAAGAAGGCAAAAGCCAGCTGAGCTCGATCATTGGCAAGAAGCTATTTGCAACCACTGAGAAGCTCGACAAGGGCCCACAGAGGAGGAAACAAGTAATAGCCCACACAACGCCAAAAGGCCAATCAAAATCTCACAATCCATGCAAAAGCAACAAATCAAAACAAGAGGAAGCACCACTAGTGGTTGCTAACAAGCCACAGCCATCTAGGTGGGAACAGAAAGTCGCCACATTATTGCTCGGACCACAAAACAAACACAAGCTAAAAGTATAAGCCATTCCCAACGAAGCAAACCCCAACTATGATAAAGAAGATCAATTCCAAAGAGTGAATCATTTCTTTTTGGATTTATGACGTCTATGCTTACTAGTCGAATTAGAAAAAATATCATTAGCAATTTGAATAATATTTAAGTCATAATTATTATGAGAGTCCAATTCTATCTCATTAATCCCCCCTCCATTATAAAAAAATATCATCATTTAACCAGTCACCATGCATCACCTCATGATCCCTTGATTGACAAACTAGATGAACTAATAAAGCATCTGGACATAACATAAATATGCACTTCAAAAAGTGGCACATCAACATTTTTAGCCACATGATCCAAATCGTCAGGAAAATATTCACAAAGACAATAGGGAGTAACCAAATCATTTTTACCTCTAACAACAGGCATCGGCTCACCAACATGTGAAACAACTACTCGGTCATCAGGCATTAGAAGATCAATGGTCTCAGAAGCCTCAACAACACCAACATCAACACTCGGGGAGTCAATGGGACTAGGTAAAGTGTTCTCCAAACAAGTAGTGACAATATCACCCACCTCTAAAGAAACAACAATAACCAAAGCCATAACAAAACCACCCGTCCCTGGACAAACCAGATGGCAAATCAGCCGCCCCAAGAACTAACAAATCACTGGCAATAGGAGAAGAAATTAAACAATCATTCTTAGCAAAATAAGCTTCAACATCATGAGAAGCTGGAGGAGGGGAAGCATGTAAACTATCCACACCACACACTTGGATGCATCAATGATTAACATGAGGCAAAGCATTAACTGAAGGACCTAAAAAATAAAAAAACAGGATCAACTAAAGGACCAATTACATCCATAGCCGGAAACACCTCACCACACAAATGGGTCTTCTCCTTATAACCCCCAGAATAATAATAGGAGAAATACACAAAACATAATTAGAAAGAAGCGTATTTGAAGGAGCGGCATTGGCCGAGACTGTGACATTAACATATGAAGGACGACAAGCATCATTTGAATGCCATAACTGTTTACATTTAACACAAAGAGGAGGGAAATCCTCCATTACAACTTGTTGAACATAGCCTAATTTATTAGAACCGAGCCATACTCTATCCGGATATTTTTGGGTAATATCCATCTCCACCAACACACGGGCTACAGATAGACGAGAGCCCAAAGCAGTAGCATTATCCACTTTCAATGGTCTACCAAACAACAACCCCAAGCCATGAAGGATGCGAGGAGAGAAGAAGTGCGGGCGCAAGTTGGGAAAAGATACCCAAATGAGAATAATGGGAGAATTGGCACAAATATCATCTAGAGGAGACCATTTGGTTAGTGTCATGAAGCAATTATATGCCCAATTTGATCTATGGCAAAAAAAAAAAAAAAAAAAACTCTATTATAATCAAGATCATTTTCCAACTTATAAGAGCATGAGACTTATCAAGCAAAGTAACCGAGAATTCACCATTCAACTTAAGATTGAAAAAAAAAATCTCTTAATCAAGGCGAGATTAGGACGTCGAGATGGGAAAAACCCAACTAAAATTCCTCCTTCGAAACCCACAAAGCAGAAAACCACGAAAAGTTATACGTTTAAGGTCGGGAAAACAACCAGAAGAAGAAGACACATATAACGCTTCACAGAACGAACGAAATTTAACAAATCCTGCCAAAAAGCCAGGATCGACGTGTCGGTTCACCTCCATTTCGGGCGTAAAAGATGCAACAGTAATAAAAATAAAGTGCAATGGAAGAGAACTCCCCTCGACACAAACGATTAATGATGGGAGACGGCTCCAGGCATAAGAATCAAACGACAAGAGGTGGCTAGGTGAAGCCCTAGCACACCCCAGAAACATCAGGAGGATAAGACATGAGCGCTTATTGGATTTTAAAGATCTATTTTTTTTAATAAAGGCTAATACCTCATTGGGTGATAATTGAGGTTGACTGATACCAATTAGTTGACAATGAGCTTAGATTAAAATTGATATCCAATTGGCTAATAAATGGGATGAAATCATGAAAAATACCATATTAAAGCTATTGCATTCCTGATTACATTTACATGATAGTGCTTTAAATTGATTGATAGAATTGAAATCGTATTAGCATTAATATTGATACAACGTACCATAATATATTGACATGTCATCTTTATCAATTTTTCTTATACATTGATATAATATTCTTTACTGCATATCTTATAGTTTGATAGGTTTCTTTTAAATTGATCGTATTGATTTTATTATTATATTTTAAGATTTTTTATTGCTCATATTAATTTATGATTGATATTGCATAGAACTAGAACATGCATATAGAGTCTTTAGCCTTACATTGAATAGAGTGATAGAGTTTTGGTTATTTTCCCCGACATGCAGTAATATACAACATACAATGATTAGTAATAAAAATCGATTTATCCCCTGATGTTGAGTACCCACACATATTCACCAACGAGGTTACGGGTGTACCCATACGTACCCATACTTTGGGTATTGATGTGTACGTGGGTCGGTATGAATATGAGTACCTAATGCTGGGCTCTATAAGAAAGTTGTCACAAATAAAACATAAGTTTTTTTTAATATATTTTTTATTATGTTTTTTTTTTTTTATTAAATTTTGAGTTGGACTGCTTTGCATTTCTCTTAACACATCGAATAGTTCCCCAACACCCATCTGTTATGTTTTGATGCTCATTAATTTTGGACCCCTTCCTAATGATACATAAATGAAGAAAAGGACCTGCTGGTCATAATAATTAATAAGAGAAGGCAATATTTGCCGAAGGTGCAATATATGCTACATTGCCTCAAACTCCAAAACATTGTTTACTGGTTGTAAGTAACACCAATTTGTAGTGTAACAGCTATATAATTATAATAATTGCCAATTTTATTAAGAAAAAAACCTTCAGAATAGAGGGGAGCATAGGATACTTCTCAGCTTAGTAGGGGTGTCAATTTTTGACACGACCCAAAACACGACCCGAATCCAACCCGGAAAAATCCGGGTTAGGGTACACCCGGAAAAATCCGGGTTAGAGTCGACTCGAAACCGACCCGTTGACTTAGTTGATTCAAATGAGATTGTTGAAAATCATCTTAACCATCAAAATTAAGGTTTCATTTGTACAACTTTCTTACTGTTTTTTAATGTAACTTGTAATTAGTTCAAATTTTTTTTTTGAAATTTTTATATTAAAAAATTGCTTTAGAAAACGATAAAAAAGTTGTTCCGAACGTAGCCTGGAAGGGCAAACTACAAAGCAAAAACTGTATAAACCATCTATTTAAGAATCAACTAACACAGCAATGTGATTGAAGATGATAAGAACTTTCCATTAATCTTACTAAGGGTTATACAAGTGATAAGTGTAATACAAATTATTTATATATTACACTTATTTGAAGGCAGATTTAATTATTTTAAAGTCTTTAAAAATAATTTTTTGAACAACACAATTTTATACTGTTGGTCTTTTGCAATTAATCTTGAGGTGTCGCCAGCATTTATGTTATTCTTTTCTCTGTGGTCCTGGGCAAATTATTGTTTTCGGTCATCAGATGCGGAGATAGGTCCGGATATTAATAAAATATTATTTTAAATTAAACGCATCGAAAGCGTAGGTAAAGTGCAGATAAAGTGCACGTAAAGCACAGGTCAAAGTGCAGTCAAAAGCGCAGGTAAAGCGCAACTAAAGCGCAGGTGACGTGGCAAATTTTTATTGGATGTTCGAACCTATTTTCAGCGTCCGGTGATCGAACGTAATAATTTGTCGTGATCCTGCGGGTGTGCTGCAATTCTTTCATTGGTCCAAATCGACCCTAAATATTATAATAGTGGATAGAAACCCTGAAAATTCATATGATATGCACCTATCTCGAGATAATTTTTAAAATAAAAATTTTCCAAATTAAAATCATTATCATCTGAACTTTAAATTTGATGTGCTTATAGTTGAATCGAGCTTGACGAGACGAACCCAACCAACCCAATGCCACTCAATTTCGACATCATTAAGGCACATAAATTCTGAAAAAAAAAATACTTCATGATTAGGGGAATCAATATGAGCGATACGTACGATGAAAAATTTTGAATTCTAGTTCAAATGACCAAAATACCTATCCCAAAAAGCTTATAAATATAGCTCAATTCTCCACATGAAGAGGAGGAATAAATTAAGGTAAGAACAAGAAAGCTCTATTGTATTTTATACCTATCGCAAACGACAACAACTACTAGTTGTTGCCACCGATAACAACCATCCTCATAAACAATCACCATTAGTAATCGCCATCATCTCCATAATTTTGATAATATTTAATCCGATTGTTGGGCATGGTTGTTTGCCTTTTGACACAAACTTTCTATAATCTATGTTGGGAAAATCAAGTCCTGTTGTTATTTTTTAATTATCCATATGTGGATATTGATTTCTATTAACCCCATAAGAGAAATTAGATATCTTATTATCAAAGAGTGGATCTTCTTCTTCAACTATGAGGAAGGATTATTGTGTCATTTAATATATAGTGAATTTTTTGTTTGGGCTGGGCTCAATAGTTTTTTCCTTCTCCGGGTTTTTCTCATAATTTTTTTTTTATCTTAGTACTCTTATGTATTCATGATGAATTTTTATACGACTTTGAGACGTTAAACACACTCCACCGACACAAATCTTCTAGCATCTAACAAAAGTAGTTGACAATGGTTATCATAGGACACTTGCAAAGAATGTATATATCTCTAAATTCTAACTTAATAGATACATAACTATATATAGGTTTTCTTAATTAATTACTATTTATTAATATAATTCTTATTTAAAATTTTTACATAAAGGTTTCTAAATGCATTAATGTGTTTTTTATTTCTTTAAATTTCCTATTTTTTGAAAACACAGTTTTTCCTTCTTTGCTTCACCTCTAGATATTCTCAAGCTTTGTTTAATTTGAGTGTTGGTCAAGCGAGGTTGTTTGCAGTGTAAACCATTCTGGCTCAAAATTGGATGAGCTTGATTTTCCTCAAAAAAATAAACAAGAATGATTTACACTTCATTTACTTTGCATTCCTTTGTTATCCAACCAAACGCCAAAATTTTCAAAGCCCTTGTATTTAAAATACTTAACACCTTTACGTAATCCAACCAAACAACCCCTTAATCAGAATAATTAAGTAGATTAGACTTCATCAAAATTTACATTGTATCTAGTTTGGTATGATAAGATGCGATCAAATCAAGAACTTGACATGCACAACATGCTTAGTAGCTTCTAGCAATGATAAAATTAGTGCTTGGTGACCCCCACCTAATCCGGCCTATAAGGACATAAATGTTTACTTTTGTAGACATCAGTAGCAATCGATATGAAGAACCCCATTACAGGAGCTGTGCAGAAGCGAACAAACCGTTGAGTTAGACTTCGACAAGCGACAGAAGCAACAGTGACAATAACTCTCTCTCTCTCTCTCTCTCTCTCTCTTCAATTTATTAGCTTTCAATCTTTGGCCGAACTGCTTTCTTTTTCCAAAACCTAACAGATAAAGATGTTTAATGACATAAATAAATAAATATATTTTAATTCATGTTGTTATTTCAACGGTCATATATTATTCCTTAGTGCAACTAAAGTATTATACAATATAGTAAATCTATTAGACATTCAAGATATTTTTCATGTTATGATTATATTTGTGAATATTTTTTTTTTATTTTTTTTGTAATTGGGATTACATGTGATATACATAATTTGTTAGTTTTATGTATAATCTGAATGTATCAATCAATCAAATTAATGTACTACTATCTCAAACCTAAATATATGTTGTTGGTTCATTGGCTCTGGGGGAAAATGCTCACCTTGCTTTATTTAACTTTTTTTTTTTCTATAAACGCCACAACGATATATGTTGTAGCATTGTATCAGTACTCCAGGCTTGGGCTTGATACAAAAAGTGGAGTACAGCGGTGCTCCAAACCCTGGAATCGCGACGCTGTTGATTGAAGCACCACGGCGTTGCGTAGTGGACTTAGAGGCAGAAAGTGGAGGGTTGCAGTGCTCCAGACCTTAACATTGTGGCGCCGCAAGTCTGGCTGAGCACTTTTCGCCCTTTTTTAATTGTTTTTCTTGATGCAAAGTGCATGTATTAAGATATCCTAACATATATTTTTTCTTGTATTTGTGAGTCTATAATTGATAAACCAATTTTCATTTAGGTTCATTTCTTTGGCCAAGTGAAATATGAACTATGAAGGTCACTTTCTCTCTCCGTGTAAGGTTTGAAAACAAGATATTAGCAAGTAAATTTAGCATTTATTAACATTGTTAGTAAGTTAGAGCGTCAGCTTTGTTTGGATAATGTTCACTGCTTTCGTACGTGCAGTATTGTGTTATTTTTATATAAATTAAATTTGGATAAAAGCTGTTACCAAACGAAGCTTTAGATGCTGACAGTGACAGATCTCATTAATAGCTGTTGCTTTGGCCTTTTGTCTGGATATTGGACACTATATAAATATGTTTAGATCGTAGAGTGTTTAATTATTCAGTTGTTAACAAAGATCAAGCTGAGCTCCTCGTTTGTCTTAACATCACCTTTGTGATCTTCTTGGCTTCAATTTCAATCATTACGTGCCTAAGAAAGCTGAGCTAGTTTTTAAGTGTAATTTGGTTAGCCAGAGATTGTTCCTGAGATTCCACTAAAAGTAATATTTTTACTTGTTCAAGAACGAATCTTAAAATAATTTTCAGATCTCAATGCGCTCAACTGTACCATTCATATCAATCATTTTCGGAGTTTATTCATTATGATGCCCATTTTTAACGATAAGTATAATACTTGTCACCAATATATCAACAATCAATAATAATGCTTGTCACCAATTATGATGCCCATTTTTTACGATAAGTATAATGCTTGTCATCAATGCCCACCGTAAATCCGTAATCACCAAGACTAGCAACTGCTCATTGTCACCAATAAGGCTGACATCAACAATCAATAATAATGTTGGCACTAGCCCAACCTCGTTAATAAACTAATACCCATCATCTCTAATGTTAGTGTTTTCCCTAACCAATAAATGTATTCCCCATTTAACATTAATATTTAAGTCAGACATCATCAACACCGACACCAACCCTTGTCATGTATTGGCATCAAGGATAATTCCTGTTGTCAAAACCAAAGACAATGCATGTCTTCGTCACAAAGGCTAGCACATGCTTATTAAAGAAACCCAATAGATGTTGTGATCAACAAAATGGATGTTTCTCATCACTCACAACAACAATACTTGTGATTTCCACCATGTCCTACTCTAGTTACTATGAAAAAACATCAATTTCTGTCACCACTGTCAAAGCCAATGCTCTTCATTATCGCTATGTCTGACACAAGCTGTTGTTACTATTGCTAATGTCCACCATCGTCACCAACTTTGAATCCCCTCATCACTACCAAACCCCACATTAGGATGACAACACTAGTATTAATGTATAACATCACCATTAATGTTGACAACCATTATCACCAATAATATTGATGGTCACCAATAATGTCCATAACCACCATCGCTACATCGTCAACAATCTTGATGCCTTTTGTTGTCAACAAAATTGATGCTAGTCCTTAACAACTGAATTGTATCCCATGATTTTTTTCTTTCACATATTTTTCATTTAAAAACTTTTAATCTTCATCGAAAAGTTCTCAACTTTTTTTTTTTGCAAGTAAAATTTTTTGTTTAATTATTAAGTTAATAAATCTCTCTCAACAATAAAAAACATTCCAGCACAAAATAATTCTCATTTTTCTCATGAGTAAACATTTGATATTTCAATACCAAAACATCTTTCTCCTATTCGATGTTGGACCAAATCAACATTAATACAGCTCATAATAGTTCACACATCAACAAATCTTTGCACCTATAGTGAACTAAATTTTCTTTAAATTTATTATAAAAAGATTTATTATCATATTAATTAAAAAATCTTTAATTCTCTTGGTGTTTCTATAATTGAATGTTTTAGCTATGGCATATAGTAAATAAACAGTACTACCATACTGACCAAATAGTTCTCCACAAAAGTTAAATTGGAGTCTGTTCAAGTGACCCATCCGAAATATATGATTGAGCACCTAAGCAAAATGTGCCCTCCATTGCTAAGCAAAATGTGCCCTCCATTGCTTTCTTTCATAGCCTTTCTTTTTTTTAGTGAAGCTTTAAATATGTGGTCGAGTGATTAAAAGCTTTCTCAACTGGCCATCAGCCTCTAATTTCTAGCAAATTGCACTAACTTTATGAGAGAAAAAAAATAAAAGAAGTTTACTCTAAAGTAAACCCCCAATGATGTTAACACATTATTAATCGTTCTGTTTGACTTGAACAAGCTTAGTGGGCAATATCTTACATCTGGGTTTAGCAGCTTAGCAATGAGATTTGAACTTCATCTCAGAACTTTCTTGCAAGAATTTTTAAAGCATTCGATCCCTCATCTTCATTTTTCCCTGAACCTTTTTCACTCTTGGTTTTGATAAGAATATTGCAAATGTATACATTAAAGTTACTATCTTCTCAAATTCTAAAATCGTTTCCATCAACCTTTAATAAGTGGCTTATGCATACTTTGAGAACTTTCTGTTCTTTTATTTTATTCTAGAATTGTTTGTATTAATGAGTAATATATTTTTTATAACGTTATTGTCTACTCCAGTCATCTCAATTATATCCTACGAATTTCACAAATAATAAAAGTACAAGCTCTTAAAGGATCAAAAACTCTCTAAATATATAATCTTTGAAGTAAATCTATGAGTTAATTATCCAGCTAATTACAATAAAAGAAAGGCAAATGACAAACTAGCACCATAAGGGAATAAGGGCATCTCCAACCGAAAATGTCATTTTTCACTCCAAAATGCTGGGAAATAAAAAAATGCCGTGTTTCATCTCCAACCCAACGTCATTTTGCCGCTAAAACAGTCGTTTTCTTTCGCGCCTTTCTTCCCAACCTGTTCATCCGCGATCAAATGGCGTCAAAAATGGCGAACGGCAAACAAGTGTTTGCCGTTCGGTTGGAGATGCCCTAAAACACTAAAATCATAACAGATAAGCAGCATCAAATCACAACAACACTGGAAGCCACAACAACAACTGGAAACCTGCATAATTACAGAGAAAAAAGACAAACAAACAAGAAAACCGGAGAGCCCTCAAACAAGAGACCTCACATAACCGCGGCCAGAACACACATGCAACCATCAAAAGCCAAACCACATAACAACAAAAGCAAGGAAGAGCCACCAAATAGAAAAACCAAAGCATCCAACCGCCCCAACCTCAGCCACACACACAACCAGCAACACTCGCACGCCATCGGATATCTCTAAACTATCAGTGTCAATATGGATCAAAAGATCGACCATCAAAGTGGTTGACAATGGCAAATATAACAATCTTATCATTCACAACCCGTCCTAATGACTCTCAGAAAGTTTCCCTTTCCTTCAGAATGCAGAAATTCTTCAGTTAGGCTGTGAAGTAGCCATTGATCGATCCAAGAGCTAATATACGGTCCTTCGGTGCAGTTTAAACGTTAAAGCAAAATGTGGGTCAATGCAGATTCATTCTAATAAAAAAGTATAAATAAAAAAAATAAATTTTATTTTTATAAAATAAGAATCATTTATTATAATAAAACTAAAAATTATGAGAAAATATATCAAATCAATATTTCAGTTAATATTAATAAGAAATTAATTTAGTTCCAAACCAATATGAATCAAGCTTCTTAATGAGCTTATTTATTATCAACTTTAAATAATATTGTCATGAACATAAGCTAGTCGAATACATAGCTATTCAACCTTGCTTATGTTTAATTATTTAATCAAATTATCACGAACAAGTTATAATCAAGTCATATTAAGTAATTTGTCGAACACTCAAGTTCATTAAGAGCCCTATTCTTCGAATTTTTATTTTATCCAGTGAACGTACGCTCCTCTACGTTCAGATCTAGACAAAAAAAGCGCAATACCGAGTACCGAGTTGTACCGAGTTTTTTAAAAAAACTCGGTATTGTGCTGTTTTGATCTAAAACCGAACGTAGAGGAGCGTACGTTCACTGAATGTAATAAAAGTTCCTATTCTTCACATATAAAGAGAAGCTAGCTGTAGTTCAAAGATATGAGAAAAGTCCAAAATTCTTCTGATGATCCAAACAAATGGATAAGATAAACAAGTTCACAATCGTATTTTATTATTAAAAATATGAACTGTGTTTCCACAGAAATTGATATTTGATCAACATGGCAATAATGGCATGTGCTAGGCTGAGTAGATAAACACTAGCTAGACTCTTCAGTCGGTCTCTCTTGTTTTATTCAGATCAGAGAATCTGATCATCAACCTAATGTCAATCATTATTGGCTTCGTTTGGGACTACTTTTTTATAATAAATTTTTTGCCTTAATTATGAAAGAAAGGGAAACTTTCTGAGAGTCAGTAGGACGGGTTGTGAATTATTTAGGCTTAGATTTTATTTGGGACAACTTTTTTATAAAATTTTTATGCTAGAAAGCTACTTTAAGAAGTAATAAGAAAGTCATCCAAACAGAGCCTTAGATTTCATTTGAGACAACTTTTTAAAATTTTATACTAAAAAACTATTTTAAGAAACATTAAGAGCCTTATTGCTGATGTGCATTAAAGATGTAAGTCTTTGTTAGAGATAACTTTTATTGCTATTTTTTAAAGCAGTTTTTTATTAGCAAAATTTCTTGAATTAAAATTTTCTTTACAATAAAGCTTTGGAAAATAGTAAGAAAGCTGAGGCATCATTTGTGACAATTCTATAATTGTTTTCTAAAGCAGTTTTTTTGTACAAAAAATTTTAGTTCAAAAAAAATTTGTACTAAAAATTACTTTTAAAAACAATAAGAAAATTATTTTAGGTTTCGTTTGGGATGGCTATCATACTTCTTCTTATAACAATTATCTAGCACATAAATTTTAATTTTTTTTATTAAAAAGTTGTCCCAAACGAAGCCTTAGTTTCAATATATCACATAGTCATTCAATTAAACCAAATTGATCCCAAATAATTCTTCATAACTAAGGCTTCGTTTGGGACAGCTTCTTAAAGCAGTTTTTTAGTATAAAATTTTTAATTTTTGTACTAAAAAATTGCTTTAAGAAGCAGCAAAAAAGCTGTCTCAAACAAAGCCAAAATTAAAACAATTTTATATCCTAATTTTCATCAATTTTTATCTAAGAAAGATCATTTGAAATCAATTTTGTACGGTCAAAAAATTAAATTAAAAAATATTATTAATTGGACTAAGAAGATTATTTTATATTTTTCTCTATAAAAAATATAATTTCTCACGATATAATTAATGAGCTTGCATAGAGGCCTCAATTTGAGCTGGATCTCACTAAGATTTTGTCCTTTGTCTTTAGGATTATTTTAGTGCTGTTGTGCATAATCCGAAAGACAAAAGACAGGCTCTTTAAGCTAGAAAAATAGTATGACGTTAGAGAAACAACAAAAGGATGAAATACAAGAGAGATTCTTCTTTACCTTGAGCTGAGATAGAAAAAAACTAGCCATGGCTAGCATTTTCTAATGAAAAGACAATGACAGAATAAGAAAATGACAATTACGCTGTATCCTTTCTAATTTGTAATAGCAAAGACAGAATAAGAAAATGACAAGCTCAAACTGGGAAATTTCTGCATGTTTATTTTGTGTAGAGACCAGATGCAGAACGTCATTCAGAGACTAATTAGAATGCGTCATGTCAATGGTACTGAACCGCGGCACTGAGCAACACCGAACACATGAATGATATGGCGCATTCTGATTGGTCTCCAGAAATCCATTCAATAATTTTTCGAAATCTCTAATCTTTGATGAAGCTAAAAATATTAAAAGGCAAGCTCAAACTTGTTATTAATTATGAAAGAAAATGGCTTATTCAAAGAAGCAAGGATAAATTACTTATTCAAAGGTGAACATGGTATAAAATTTTTAGAAATTTAGATTATAGGGAGGAGGAACAAAATTTTGTTTAGAAATGATGTAGCGTTTTGCATCTTTTTGTTGATTTGTAATTATTTATAAATACAAATGAGCTTTGTTTTAGAAAGTTTTAATGGCTCGTTAATAATTTGATTAAGGAGTTAATTATTTTTTTAATTAAGTTGATTTGATTGGAGATTTTAATTTGATTAATACATTAATTAGGGGATCTAATTATTGCATTAATTAAAGATTTGATTGAAGATTTGATTGGTGCATTAATTAGGGAGCTGATTTATTTCTTAATTATGTGCTTTGATTGGGATTTGATTGGAATTAGATTTGAAAGTTTTTTCTTTAATTGTTTCCCCTCAAATTTATAAATAAGGCCTAAGAGCTATTGTATTATACACATGAGAAAAAGAGGAAGCCTATTGCAATCCCTATTACTCCAAATTAGTAAAATCATCACCCCCTTCCCATGGACAAAGTCATCTTCATCGAACCATTTAAATCGCTATGTTTCTTGTATTTGTATTGTGTCTTTTTGTTTCCGCTGTGATTGTTTGAACAACATTTTTTATAAACGGTAGGATATTGCTTTTAAAGCTATCAATTTCTTCATTTGTCTCTAAAAAGCGTCACACATCTTTTTTGTTTACAGTCATTGTATGTTGTGTGGAAAGTTTTTTTTTAATGAATTTTTTTTTAACTTTCGTAAAAAACAATTTTCTAGCACAAAATATTTAATAGTCCTGCCATTTGATATTGAATTTGATTATATTGTAGATACAGCTCAAAAAATTGGTAAATCTTTTGGCTTACTGCAGTATTAATTCCAAATGAACAATATATACTTTCATATGGGGGTGTTCTTTTTCACAAGTTTTGCAACACAAAAGTATTTTTTTGTAATATCCCGAAAAGTTCTCTCTCATTTCTATTCATTTTATTGCTTTCTATATTTAGATTGAGCACAATAAGATCACTTTTGGAGAAAAAAGAGCCAAACAAATTATACTGTGTGGCGCTTTCTAGAGACTAATGAAGAAATTGATAGCTTTAAATGCAATATCTTAGAGTTCGTAAAAAGTGTTGTGCAAACAATCGCAGCGGAAATAAAATTCATACAACACAAACACAAGAAAAACGACGATTTTCGTGGTTCGACGAAGATGCCTATGTCCATTGGGAGGGGATGATGAATTCACTAATTAGGAGAATAACATGAATTACAATAGGCTTTCAAGTCCTCTCTTTTTCTCATACATACAATACAATAGCCCTTAGGCCTTATTTTATAGATTTGAAGGGAAACAATTAAAGAAAAAAACTTTCTAATCTAATTCCAATCAAATCACATAATTAGAAAATAAATTAGCTCCCTAATTAATGCACGAATCAGCAATACAACCTAATTAATCGAAGCAATCATATTCCACATAAAATTAATAACTTAGGTCCTTTATTATTATTATTATATCATTTGAGAGTAGACCTTTTTTACCTTACTTTTTTTAAATTAAAAATTTTATATATAATCTCTTAATTATTCTTTTTTGTTAATGAAGTGGCTAAGCATAACCCTAAAAAAAAAATTTAAGAAAAAAGGGTGCTGTAACTGTTGCTGAAGCTGGCAACATAAAATAATGATTGAACTGGTAAATATCTTCTCTAGTTTACAATCTGTCTTTTTGTTATTATTTGCCTTTGTTTTATTGCTGTTTAGAGTTTGCACGCAACTGAAGTTTTTATGGAAGCAGTAATTCTAATTACTACCAAAAGCAATTGCTGCCGAAGGCTGCCTCTTTTTACTTAAAATAAAAAATCATAAGAACATACGCCTTCTCATTTACTTCATCTGAGCGCCAAAATTCATGGCCTTTATTCACAATCAAATCTCAGTATCCTTCAAAACGCAGCATGTTATAAGTGAAATCTAAAGGACATTTTTCTTAATGATTATTAAAGTAAATTTTTAGTATAAAATTATTAGAAACAAAATATTTTTGTAATAAAAAGTTACTTTATGAAGCTGTAGAAAAGCTGTCATAAACAAAATCTAAGAGTCTGTTTGAAACAACCCTAATATTTCATAAAATTATTTATGAAATTGTTATGAGAAAAATAACTTAGGTTCTATTTGAGATAGTTTTTTGACTATTTTGTTTTTCAAATAGTAATAATATTTTTGTTTGGCAATTACTTTCTTGTTGTATCTTCAATGCTTTTCAAAAAATTCTATGATGAAAAATTGTTTTTTCGAACATAATAATAAAGTTATTTTCTACACAATAACTTCACAACCAATGTCATAAAAAATTACAATAATCTCAAATAAACTCTTACTTACTCTGATTATAATAATATTTTTTTACTATAAAAATATCTAAAAAAATATGTTTACTTGAGGACAGTGTTATTGAAACCAAAATAAAATTTGTTTAATAAAATAATAATAATATATTTATTTTATTTATTTTATTTTTTTTTGGGAAAAATTGGTGCCTAAGCCCATTTCATTCAATCTAAATGAATACAAAAAATAGATTGACTGCTACCACACAACATATCAGTAACAATCAACAAAACCTTATCAGCATAAAAAAGTTGCATCAAATGAAAACCCTATTACAAACTATCAGCCATAGCTGCAGAAAGAAATAGCAAATAACAAAGAAATAGCAAAAGTAAATCACTCAGCAAGTGAGCCAAACAACCATAAAGACAAAACTGGTTGTAATGTATGTAGAACGAATCCCACCAAAAAAGAGCTCCCAAGCCTATAAAAACCTGGACTCAGATAATACATATTAAGGCATGAAATATTCAGTATTCCCTGGTTGCCCGAAGACCGTCTAAGGGAACCAAAAACGGGAGCTTCATCATTGTCCAGGTAAGGCTTATGTAGATGATCGCAGCGAATGGGCATAGAAAGAACTAGATCCAACATAGCAGCAACCCACCAACTTACATGAATTCCATATATTCCAAAGTATTATCCCATTTTGCAATTTTCTCAGAAATGTTCCTTCTAACATTGTAAATCAATGTCGTATGGCAGTTAAAAATATTTCCAAACCTTCTATCATTCCTCTCTTTCTAGATATGATATATAATACAGCATATAATCACATAAAAGAAGTTTTTAACCTTCTTGTTGCCTTTGTGTTTGCTTTTAAACCATTCAAATACCTACATAATAGTAAGTCTAAAAAGAAAACTTTGCAGTCCAGGTATTAAGGCGATGAGAACAGAAAATGAATATTCACATTCAAAAAATAGATGCGAGACTGTTTCATTAAATGCAAGACACAGGTTGTAAGTATCCGAGACCATAATATTTTGTATGTGTAAAGCATCAGCCTTTTTGAGTCCACCAATAATTTTAATTTTAATATAACTATAGAGTAATTGCAGCTGTATTTACTATTTACGGAATCCATTAGCGTTAAGTAACCTGCAGCAATTTACTGTCTTAGACTATTTTTTTGGCGGATTGATTCGTCCAAATTCACAGGCCAAAATCACTGGCTGATAGTGACCACATAAGAAAACGTTAATGAACAGTTCATAGACCAACATGCCAATTTTCCTATTTGATCAATCATTTGGGAAAATTTTCAACTAAATGAATTATTAGGTCATGGTGATTTAATTTTAACCAAGATGAATTTTATTACTTTAATAATAAAATAAAAAATATTTTTTTTAGTCTTCAAAATAATATTAAAAAGTTTCTTAAGTCAAAAAATTCCTTCAACTCATAAGCATTTCACGCCTTTCTTCAGGTTTAACAGCCTTTAAACAATTTATTTTATTTAAAGTTTTACTAATATGACGAAAAAATAAAAATATCTATTTTTATTTAGGAATCTAAGGTCACTAAAATCTATCATATTATTTCAATCGTTATTGAAAAAATTTATCGAAAAATCGCATACACCTTTGTTGAATTTTATTTTTTTAATAAAAATACTTTTTTATATTCATCCTTAATACACTTATTTTGAACTAAATCATTCTCTCTTATTTCTAGGCTTAGTTAACTTATGCATTCATCATTAGCCCCCTAATATCTAATTTAGTATATAAATCATTAAAAATTAAGTTCTTGACATCGTATATTATTTTCTTATATATATTCCTTATGAGTCCCTTTATCTTTCTCAATTTTTTGAGCTTTTAAATCTAAATGAATATTTATAACAAAGCTTTTTATTTTATTTTTTTTCCTTACACATTTTGATTTCACCACAAACAATTTTTACTATTAGGAGCTTTTCCTTTTGATAATGTAAACACATCTTTTATAACATTCTTAATACACTTTCTTTTTTAATTAAATGTTCAAATAAAAACAATAATTAGATTCATAATTTGATTTTTCTTACTTTTAATGCCAATAAACTAAAAGAAACTTATTATAATTCATAGTAATTTAATAAAATCCCAATCCCTTCATAAAACTAATACAAATTCTTTTATTAATCCATTATAATTGCTCCAAACTTGTATAATTGCATTGCCAATTTGATTGTGATTGAGCTATTATAGTTTTCCTAATTATGATGGTTGATTTGATTAGGTGCTAGAAAAAGAAGTTAGCACACTTCTGAGGTGATTTCCATCTACCACTAACAACAAATTCAGACAATAATTGTGATAGGATCTGTCAACTACCATAGATCTATATCTCAAACATTGCCCCCACACTATGATATGTAGCAACTACTATTCACATATTTGGGACCCTTTAATTTACTTTTTTATCATAAAAATTATAAGACAAATGATCAATGAAAGCAAAATGACTAAAAATATACGATATTTGAATAATACTACAAATTAACTATTTTGTACTACAAGAAAAAAAATGTCTTTTTTTTCTATTTTAATCTTTATTACTTTTTTTTTTTTGTAAAATATAAATTTGCATCATGAGCTCTTTATGCAATTTTTTTTTCTGGTTCTTGGTATGAAGAGAGACCACAATGAAAGTTTTAATATTCGGCTTTGTCTGGGACAGTTTTTATATTGCTTTCTAAAACAACTTTAGTATAAAAATTTTTAGAACAAGAAATTTTTGCACTAAAAACTGCTTAATTTAAAAGCAGTAATAAAGCTATCCCAAACAAAATCTTAGATAGCATAAATGCATTTTAGGAAAACCTTTGAGTTAATAAGTTAGCAAGCACATTTGATGAATAACTTCACATTCATTCATACAAGACTCTTTTATGTTTATTTATTTAAATAATTATAGATTTTTGGATATATTTTTTAAAGCTCAACATCTAAATAAATAAACTAGAAAATAATTTTTTGTTCATTTATGTTTATAGACATGCTATTGTATTATTCAATAAGTGGCTCACTAAAAACTCCATTATATGCTTATTCAATCACAATTTATTAATTTATTAATATCTTATTATATGCTATTATATACATTTTTTATATTCTATGAACCTCAAAAATTATCTATATTGTTAGAATATAACGATGATGAAAATATTCAAAAGATAATTAAATGGGCCACTTAAATTTTTAATTTTTCTTTCTATTAGTGTTAATAATAAAAATTGAACATATACTAAACATATAGTTTTAAAATCTATGTTTTAATTAATAAAGTATTAGAATTAAAGCTCAGTGATTTTTATTTTATTTTATGAACATATTAATTGATAGTAATTAAGCTTTTATTTGAATCATTAATATCATATAAATAGTTAATTTGCTAAGCTTAATAAAAGTTTCATTAAGGCTCAAGCTCAACAAAAAAAGTAATAAAAACTTGAACAAAATGTTCATAATGGCTCTTGATAAAAAAAAATACAAAAAATGAAATTGAGTCACATAGTATGGCTCAATCAAGCTAATTTACAACCATATATCATGATTAAATGGTAACTCTTTATGTGTTCAAGAGAAACTAGCCCTAATGCCCTCTCACATTTGATGTTCTAGACATGGTGGGAATGCATAATGAAGGGCCGTGACTAATGAGATCTAATAAAATATGTAACACTACCATGATTTTAAGGCTTCATTTGTGATAGCTTTTTTACTGTTTTCTAAACTAGTTTTTTAGAACAAAATTTTTTTGAACTAAAAGTTTTGTTCTAAAAAGTTGTTTTAGAAAACATTAAAAAAGCTGTCCGAAACGAAACTTAAATTTAATTTGTGAATGTTAAAGTACTCTTCTCCCCAACTCATCTAATCCTATTGAGATCATTTCTTATGAACTTCTATTGCACAAGAAAATAACTCCAAGTAAGAATTATTCTCTTCTCATCAACATCACCATTAGTCTTATCCCAACCTTGAATCTTTTTTTTTTTGGGAAAATTGGGGGCATAGCCCAACCAACTTTGAATCTTCTTTATGCATTCTCATTCTTATTCCTTCTTGATAAGTAATGGATGAGATAAAAATTCTATTATAAGCAAATATTTTCATGTTTTAGTACAAACTTGTCATCTTTGTTCAACATATGTTGAGTTTTTGCATTAGTTTTAGCTTCTTTTTTTTTTTTTGGGACATTTTACAATTTAGTATTATATGCTCAAAATATTTGAGTTTATTATCACAATCCTTTAGATATCTTTCATAGTATTTGCTCCAACTAATTTTTAATTAACTCTTCCTTGTTTTAAAATTCTTAATTTTATCACATACTCAACATTTTTTATAATTTCTTTATATATATATAATTACACCTTCTCATCATTCTTTTTAAGAAATGTAAACATTTTGTATCCCAAAAATAATAATAATAATATTTCTTTTTATAATTACAACTTCATCATCAGATAATTTTTCAGTCATATATTTTAATTATCTTTTTATAAAAAATATAACCCAAGTAAACAATCCTAAACTCCTTTAAAAATACAATTTTTTTTTTTTTGTAAACTTAAGTGCCAAAATACAAATACACCCATATAAATCTTAATCATCAACCTAAAAAATAAAATTAGAAAAATAAAAATCATAAAGCCTAAAATCTATTTAATAAAGCCAAAGCCCTCAATCAATCACCATAGAGACAAATGCCACAACATCAATCCCAAAATAAAATACACAAAAATTCAATTAAAATAATTTAAGCTTTATTATAAAATTGAAACGTAATAATCATGAGAAAGGCCTAATTAATTAAGAAATTAAAAATAAGTACTAACTAAATATATATTAGCCTTTCTTTTTCTTCCTCTTTTTACTTCACATTTGTTTTTCCATTTCCAATACCCTCTTATCTTTAACAAATGACCTCTTCCAAGAGTTTATACCTCCTAACCTTACCTCTGAACACCTGCCTCCCCTTCCTATTCCCACTACTTTGCGGCCGCTCCGCCGGCATTAATCTTTGCTTCTTCGCCGGCTTACTGAGCAACGGAGCAAAAGACCGCTGGGTGAGCTTTAGTCCTCCGCCGGCGGTGAAGTTTCCGCAGCCACTGCTTCTTTGGGCAACCGGCGTCAAAAGTAGTGCTGAGATATTATTGCCGGCGATGGACAGTTCTGCTTCCAAAGAGAGCTTACTGCTTCTTATATCTTCCCTTAAACACCAGTTGCAAGTTTGATAAGAGCGTGCTTTGGGGTAGAGATTGCTACAGTATCTGTTTGATGATCGCAGGGAAAATAATTAAATTGGCGTTGATCGATCTGAAGCTGTAATTTTGGTTGGTATGTATTTATTTTTTTCATGAATTTTGTGTTTTCAACAATAATAATTCTTTTAAATAATGTCATCTACTTGTTTTCTGTGATTTTATGTAATGGTGTAAAAAAAATTATTTGATTGATTTTCGAATTTATAATGAGAAAAAAGTATTCTGTTAGAAGTTTCTGAAAGATTTTGTTCCGAGAAGCTCCAGAAGAAATTTATTATGAAAATCGAGCACCTCACTAAAAGTTTTGAAACTGTAATGAAAGGATTGCTAGAAGGTAAAACTGTCATTTCTATTTTGTTTACAATTATGTTGTAATTTTAATGATAGTTTTCCTGGTCATCAAGATTCATTTTTTAATTTTTTTGTTTAATCTCTGGCAATTAATCTTATCATTATGGCTAATTGATCAAATAAAAATCAAGAGAGACTGAAGAGATTGATGGGTTGAAGGCTTAGGTAAGGGAAATATACTTGTGCTGAGACCGGAAGAAGCAGACTCTGCACCGGAAGAGCTCACGGGCTAGACCGTGATCGCCGCACATGCAACAGACTGCCGGCGGCCGAGGAGGAGATGATGTTGCCGGCGTCGGCGAGGCTCCGGCGAGTTTGCTAGCCATGATATTTTTCTCACACACTCTCTCACTCTCTCTTTCACTTTTTTCTCTTCCCTCCTCTATAGGGAGGAGGAGATGAAGAGGAGGAGAGGAGGAAGAGAAGTGCGAGTGATTCGTGTATTTAGATAAATACCACTATTTATAGTATTTCACTTGAGAAAATAATATTAGACAGTTGTTATTAAATAAAATAAAATTATTATAATTTAAGAGAGATGAAAAAAATGGTCCTTTCATGATTGCTCTGTAAAATTAATTGTAAAATAATTGTTAATAATAATTTTTTTTATAAACATTTTATGATATTTTAAAATTTGTGAGAAAAATTATGGTAGGTTATATTTTTTTAGTTTGCGAAAAAAATGGTGGTGGCTATGTAAAATTAGGGTAAGAATGAAAGTTTTTAAAAATTCTTTTGAGATAATATTTTTTTTTTAAAATGAGGAGATTTAGGCTTCGTTTGATTCGGTTTATGCTTTCATAAAAATGAGTTTTAGAAAAGGAGATTGAGAAAAAGCCGTTCAATAAAATGGAGTTTCAATAATGAGATATGTTTGACTAATATTTTTAAAAGTGCTTATTAATACTTGAAAGTAATTTTAAATTGTTTGTTTAGGAGTTTTGCTTTTGAGATTTTATTATAAAAGACATTTTGTGACCGAAACTCCGTTTTGTGACCGAAGAAGCAGATACGAAAAGAATTTTGTAACCGCCAAAAAAATGATGTTTATTAAAAAGGAATTATTGTTAAGCTTTGATTCCAAACAGTAAATACTAATTGATTTCGGCTTATTCAAACGGAAACGGAGAAAAAAAGCCTAATCAAACGAGGCCTTATTATAACCATTATAGACTTATAGTTAGTAGAGTTATTTTGCATAAAATTTTGAAAATTTAAAAAATTAAGACTATGAAAAGAGCTGTTATAAATACATCATAAATAACAGTAATAAATTTTATTAAAATTATAGCCTAAGGAGGCATAATTACATTTTTTTACCCTTTAATTTCCGGCCTTTTTTATTAATAAAAGACAAAAATAAAATCAAGCAGGCCACAATTTCTGAAGAAAATTGCGAGCCTCTTCTTTTTTTTTTTTTTATATTTCAGTATTATTTTTTAAAATAAATTGAGTGCAAAATACATGCAAATACATTATGTTAAGCTTCATAACATAACTTTTTTTAAGGAGGAATGTGTTAAGTTTCGATTATGATAGAGAGTGTATTTCAGTCGAAATTTAAAAAGGAGTGAAGTCGCTAAAGAATTTAGCACATACTTTTTTTTTTTGAAGAAAATGTCAAAAAATTGTGGCACGGCGTGTTCATATTGCGGAAATTGCCAATTAATTTGTCGTAAGCATTATTCACACATCAGGGGAAAACCAAAATAATTGATGCAATTCGCACAAAGAGAAAGACAGGGTGTGTATGAGAGTGATAAATGGGGGCAGAAACATGGGAAGAGAGAGAGAGAGAGAGAGAGAGAGAGAATGGGATAGAGAGAGACATGATAAGAAAGAGATAGGATCTGAAGAGGAGAGTGAGATGGGAAGAGAGATAAAAAGAGAGAAGAGAAGATAGAGAGAGATGAGGGGAGAGAATATTTCTTTCTCTACTACTCTCCGGTCTCTCTTTCTTGTGAGAACTATGATAATAGTTTTGAGGTTTTCACCCACTTGTGAAAAGTGTCAATATCAAATTATTTGACGATTTTCACAACATTAACGCACTGCATCAAAATATTTGAGGTTTTCTTCAAAAAAATACTCTGCATAAAATCTTCTAGCAACTTCATGTTGGAAATTAAACTTAATTTGGGATGCTATTATTTGGGCTTTTGATTGAAGCCCATAATCTAGATAAATCTATTAAAAAAGATTCTAGAAATCTATTGAAAAGTAATATGCATTTATAGGAGATATGAGAATACTCTAGAGAGTCATTTAAGGAGTAATTGTTAGAAAAGTCTAGAATATGCATTTAATATCATTTATGATAGGAGATATGAGAATACTCTAAAGAGTCATTTGTAATCATTAGATTGAAATGTGTTGGCATAATCTTAACGGTGTACTACTAGTATAAATAGTGGTGATGTATTTGAGTTTATATCAAGCCAAAAAGTGAGAAATAAAATTCTATTTTTTTTCCTTAATCTTTCTCTTTAGCCTTCTCTTGTTCCAAAAGCCCCTTTTCATTCTAACAAAGTGGTATCAGAGCCAAGTTCCTTTCTAAAGATGACGAATTGAGGCATGGCTTCCTTCCAAGTTCCATTGCTCAAGACAACAGATTATGATAATTGGAGTATAAAGATGAAGGCACTTCTTGGAGCGCATGACGTTTGGGAGATTATAGAGAAAAGCTACGATGAGCCAAGCGACGAGTCCATTCTATTCTTAACATAGAAAGAGAGTTTAAGATATTCAAGAAAGAGAGACTAAAAGGCCCTCTTCCTCATCTATCAAATATTAGATGATGATGGATTTGAGAAAATATCAAGTGCTACATCGGCCAAACAAGCGTGGGAGAAGCTCCAAGTATCATACAAGGGAGAAGAGAAGGTTAAAAAGGTACGTCTTCAAATGTTAAGAAGACAATTTGACGTCTTGCAAATGAAAGAAGGCGAGACGGTCTCCGATTATTTTTTAAGAGTTTTTTCCATTTCTAATCAACTAAAAAAATGGTGAGAAGCTAGAAGATGTGACTATCATTGAGAAGATTCTTTGATCACAAGAATCAAGATTTAATAGTATCACAACTATCATCGAGGAGACAAAAGATCTACAAGAGATGACAGTAGAGCAACTCTTGGGTTCATTGCAAGCTTTTTCCATTTCTACAAGAGATGACAGTAGAGTAACTCATGAACAAGAAAGAAATTTCAACAACAATAATCAAGAAAGAGAATAAAATTCAACAAGAGGGTGAGGAAGAGGATGCTCAAACTCAAGGTACGAGAAATCTCAAGTTAAGTGCTATAATTATAACAAATTTGGGCATTACGCTAAAGAATGTAAAGTGCCCAAATATAAAGTGAATGAAAGGGTCAACTACGTAGAAGAAGAAAGAAAAGAAGACAACACATCATTGTTAGCCTACAAAAATAATGAAAGTTGTGAAGATGGAACGTGGTACCTAGACACTAGAGCAAGTAATCATATGTGCAGAAAAATATAATGAGCATGTTCGTGGAGCTTGATGAAATGATGGGCGGCAATGTATCTTTCAGAGATGACTCAAAAATAGAAGTAAAAGGTAAAGGTAACATCCTTATTCGCTTGAAGAAAGAAAAGCATCAATTTATTTCTAATGTCTATTTTGCACCAAATATGAAGAGTAATATTTTAAGTTTGGGACAACTTTTGGAGAAAGGATATGATATTCATTTAAAAAATAATTATCTTTTCTTAAAATATAATATTGACATTTTAATTGTGAACGTCCCAATGTCAGGAAATAGAATGTTTTTGCTAAACATTCAAAAAGATGTTGCCAAGTGCCTCAAAGCTTGTTATAAAGATGTCTCTTGGTTATGGCATATTCGATTTGATCATCTCAACTTTGAAGGACTTAAGCTGCTTGCAAAAAAAGAGATGGTGAGAGGTCTTTCATGCATCAAGCATCCTAATCAAATGTGTGAAGCATGTCGAATTGGGAAGCATTTTAGAAAAAGTTTTCCAAGAGAATCAAGTTCGAGAGATCGAAAGCCATTGGAGCTCATACATATAGATGTATGTTGACCAATAAAGTGATGCTCACTCGTTAAGAGTAACTACATTCTTTTATTCATTGATGATTTCTCACGAAAAATATGGGTATACTTTTTGAAGCAAAAATTAGAGGTATTCGGCATATTCAAGAAATTCAAGGTCGTCGTCGAGAAAGAAAGTGGACTCAAAATCAAGGCTATGCAATCGGATCAAGGAGGAGAATTCACTTCAAAAGAATTTCAAAAATTTTGTGATGCTAATGGGATACATCAAGATCTAACTGTCCCAGGGTCCCCTTAACAAAATGGAGTAGCAGAAAGAAAGAACAGAATCATCGTTGACATGGCGAGGAGTATGCTCAAAAGTAAGAGGCCGCCGAAGGAATTTTGGGCAGAAGTAGTCTCCTGTGTAGCTTATTTGGCCAACCGTTCACCAACAAGAAGTGTGTGGGGAATGACTCCACAAGAAGCATGGAGCAAAAGAAAGCCCGGCATCTCCCACTTAAAGGTTTTTGGAAGCATAGTTCATGTGCAAGTACATGATATGAAAAAAAGTAAGTTAGATGACAAAAGTGAGAAGTTCATTTTCATCGGCTACGACAACAACTCAAAATGATACAAGCTATACAATCTAAATATTGAAAAGATAATTATCAGTAGAGATGTTATATTCAATGAAGAAGGAGAATGGGACTGGGGATCATATGAGAAATATTACAAGTATGAAGAAGAAGATACGGAGCAACCAAGGATGGAGCAAGCAAGAGAGGAGCCTACTTCTCCCCCAGCAACATTAACTACAAATAATCAAGAAAGCTTGAGTGAAAGAATACCACAATTCAGGAGCTTAAGAGATATATATGAGGTAACAGAGAATCAAGAAAATCTTACACTCTTTTGCCTCTTTGCAGACTGTGAGCCCATGAATTTTCAAGAAGCCATACAAAATAAAGAGTGGAAGGATGCTATGGATGAAGAAATTAAGGCAATCGAGAAGAACGACACATAGGAGCTGACTTCACTTCCTCACAGCCACAAGGCAACTGGCGTGAAATGGGTGTACAAAGCAAAGAAGAATGCTAAAGAAGAAATTGAAAGATACAAGGCAAGACTAGTGGCAAAAGGTTATAGTCAAAGAGCCGGCATCGACTATGATGAGATATTTGATGTTGCTCACTTAGAAATGATTAGACTAATCATTTCCTTAGCAGCTCAAAATAAATGGAAGATACATCAAATGGATATAAAACCAGCCTTCTTGAATGGAGTTCTTGAAGAAGAAGTATATATTCAACAACCACTTGGATACGAAGTCAAAGGGCATAAAGACAAAGTTCTCAAGCTAAAGAAGGCGCTCTATGGGTTGAAACAAGCACCAAGAGCATGGAATAGTCAGATAGATAAGTACCTGCAAGACAAAGGTTTTTTAAAATGCCCTTATGAACATGCTCTTTATATCAAGAATAAGAATAAAGATGTTTTAATCGTTTGCTTGCACATTGATGATTTGATCTTCACCGAAAGTAATCAAATGATGTTTGAAGAATTCAAACAAGCAATAACTAAGAAATTTGAGATGACTAATATTGGGCTCATGGCCTATTATTTGGGCATTTAAGTCCATTAAATGGAAGATGGAATATTTATCTCACAAGAAAGCTATGCAAAGGAGATGCTGAAGAAATTCAAGATGGATAATTGCAAACCTATAAATACTCCTATTGAATGTGGAGTCAAGCTATCAAAGCATGATGAAGGAGAAAGATTTGATCCTATATTTTTCAAGAGCCTGATTGGGAGTTTGCGCTACTTAACATGTACAAGGCCTAATATTCTCTATGCTGTCAGACTTGTCTGTTGCTATATGGAGAATCCAACCACTAGCCACTTAAAAACTGCTAAAAGAATCCTATGTTATATCAAAGGTATAATTCACTTTGGCTTACTCTATTCATCATCTAATGATTTTAGACTTGTAGGATATAGCGACAGTGATTGGGCTGGCAATATGGATGATAGAAAGAGCACCACTAGTTATGTGTTCTTCATGAAAGATACATCTTTCACCTGGATGTCAAAGAAACAACCAATTGTCAGTCTGTCTACTTGTGAAGTAGAATATGTAGCTTTAACATCTTGTGTTTGTCATGCAATTTGGCTCCAAAACTTATTAAAAGAATTAAGCTTGCCTCAAGTAGAAGCAACGAAGATTCATGTTGATAATAAGTCTACAATAGCATTAGCCTTTTTCATGATAGAAACAAGCACATTGATACACGTTATCACTATATCAGATAATGCATTACAAGGAAGGAAGTGCAAGCGGAATAATATGTGAAGTCACAAGAATAGATTGCTGACATCTTCACCAAGCCACTCAAGTATGAAGATTATATCAATATGAGAAATTTTCTTGGAGTCACAAAATTAAGTTTAAGGGGGAAAATTATTTGGGCTTTTGATTGAAGTCCATAATCTAGAGAAACCTATTAAAGAAGACTTTAGAAATCTATTGAAAAGTCATATGAATTTATAGGAGATGTGAGAATACTCTAGAGAGTCATTTAAGTAGTAATTGTTAGAAAAGTCTAAAATATGCATTTAATATCATTTATGATATGAGATATGAGAATACTCTAGAGAGACATTTGTAACAATTAGATTGAAATGTGTTGGTATAATCCTAACCGTGTACTACTAGTATAAATAGTGGTGATGTATTTGAGTTTGTATCAAGCCAAAAAGTGAGAAATAAAATTCTAATTTTTTTTCTTCCTATCTCTTTCTCTTTAGCCTTTTCTTGTTCCAAAATCCCTTTTTCATTCCAACACTTCACTCATAATTTACACTTCCCTTACTCTCTTTAAAAAAGTCTCTTCAAAAAATATATATTATATTAATGAAAATTTGTTCTCTTATGGGAGGAAAAGAGGGTCTGATGAACTGGCCTCACAGACGTTGAAGCAAAGGGAAAGGGTATGGAAAAATACTCTGGATAGCTAATAAATGGGTGGAATTGATCAATTTGACAATTCCAGCGTGATTGACTTGGGCAAGAATGGAATGCCTTTTTTTTTTTTTTTTGAAAATTAGGAAAAATTATGAGCAATTTCATTAAAAATAAAATGCTTAGAAGAAAAATTACAATAATTTTGTAAGAAAAACAAAAAAAAATTATAAAAACTACAAAAAAAAAAAGAAGCCTTAAAAAAGGCAAACTAATTAGAACAATTCCATTAAAAAAATAAAAATAAAAAACTTCATGGGAAAAGGATTTGGTGATATTTACAATACGATTTGGGCCTCTCTAAGTATCATTATGAGTAATGCTATAGTTTTTTTTAATAAAGTTGGGGATCTTATACAAAGAGTAATCTAAGTGATAATAATATTCTCACTTTCATACTCTCTCTCTCTCTCTCTCTCTCTCTCTCTCTCTCTCTCTCCCTCCTTAAGACCTATTGAGCATATTAAATATCTAATAACGATATAACTTAACAAAGTCAAATCGTGAGCTGGCTCGAGCTTGACTCGATAAATGGTTGATGACTTAACGAATCAAATTTGAGGCAACCTTGACTCGTCTCATTAGCGCATGAGTTGGAGTGCTTAAAATATATAAATATTAAATGCACTTAAAGTATATATATTAGTGTTTAAATATTTAAGTATAACATTATAAAAAATATTTGAAATTTATTTTTTAATTTCTTATATTAAGGGATTCTTTGTCAATAATCTTCAAGTTTTTCATTATTCTTATTATTTTATTATAATAATGACTTAATCATAATTATTTTCTCTTTTTCATAACAAAAGAGCGAGCTCATGAGCTGGCTGGAACTCGTAGAATAAAGTCCGAGCTCAAGCTTAAGCTCAAATTAGCGGTGACTCGAGCTCTGCTTGACTCATTTACAGCCCTACACTCTAACGAGTGAGTAGAACATATTAACTACCTAATAATCACTCATTCATTAAAAAATTATTTGTTACAATTATCCATTATATATCTCTATCAATTTATTAAGAGAGTGTAACTTTATATTTATAATTATAATTGCATTGCATAATTATTCATGTCAGTCTTGCATTTAATTATGTATGGGGGTTCAATTTATGAAAAAAAGATTGATTTTGCAAAAAAAAACAAACAAACATGGTTGATTCAATCACATCACGAAAGAATCGCCCTTTCTTTTTACAATTATAAATTTAGATCGAAATATTAAATATTTTATTTTAATATTAAAAAATAATTGTATAAAGATAAGGTCGTAAGTGCTGAATTTGCTTTAAAAACTGTGCTATATATATATAATACATTAATGTCTAAATAAATTTAATACATTAATGTCTAAATAAATTTAATAATTTTTAAATTTCTATATAATTTATAACATAAGATTTCTGCTTAAGATTTACAAATGACTAATTCTTTTGATCTGATGGACCAAAATAATTGCCTGATAAACTAAGGGTATCCATTGAAAATATTAACATTTAGAGGGGCATACATTCCATGTTTGTATTTCTAATGAGAAGCTCTAGCTTTGCTTAAAAAATAAAAGCATAATAATAAAATTAGAACTCATTTAAGAGGAAATCCATTTACTGCTCAATCATCTTTTGTATTTTAAGTATAATTAATAATAATTAAATCATCATAAAAATTAATAAAGATCAATTCAAATATAATTTTCATCGCATAAAATAATTATGTTAATTGATAAATACAAAAATAAAATAATGTATCTAAAGTCATTCTACTTCTTTGAGATGAAAATCCATAGAAAGAGTGAAGTTATTATCAATCATCATTAATTTTAAATATTTAAAATTTAAAACAAAGTGTAAAAAAGAAAAATACTTTCAACTTATTTAATCATTTAAAATTTATAAAGAATGTTAAAAGATACTTTAAGATGATATATTATTTTTCTAAAATAACACTCAATTAAAAGACTCTTCAATAGGAATATCAATTTTATTTGAAACAATTTTTTTACTAATTTCTACAATAAAATCCTTAAAAACAAAAAATTTCTAATACCAAAAAAAAAAATTCTGGTACAAAAAATTCTTAAAAATAGTGAATTTCTAGTAAAAAAAATTCTTTAAAAAAACAATAAAAAACTATCCCAATTGAAATTTTTGGCTTCATTTGGTTTACTTTCGTGCTACTTAAAATAGCAATAAAAAAATCATCCCAAACAAAATTTTAGACTTTGTTTTCGACAATTTTTTATTATTTTTTAAAGCAACTTTCTAATACAAAATTTTTCAAAATAAAAATTATTATATTAGAAAATCACTTTAAAAAACATTAAGAAAATTGCCTCAAACGAAGCCTTAGCATTCAAACAAAAGCACTTCATATACCCTTTAATTTTCTTTCGCCACTTGATCGACAACAAGCATTTTTATAGTCCTCTAAGCATCCATTCACGACATCTCCGATTTTTATAAAAGTAATTATAAAATTGCTATGAAGAAAGCAACAATTGTATAAAACAATTTCCTAGCTAAAAAAAATATTAAAAGCAATGAAAAACTAATGATCAAATAAAAACTGTATTTACAATCTAAAAAACAAAGCGGTAAAAAAATATCCCCCATAAAACCTAATACTCTTACTTCACATTTACTTAAAACTTTATATTTACATTATAATCAAAGGGCTTTATAAACAAATAATATGCCAATTTTTTCCCCAACAATTAATTAAAAAAAATAAAATATAGATAAAAAAAGATTCCCACCATCCCTTTCTTTCACAACTCAAAGCCTTCGCTTTTCACACTAACTCTTTACATGCTTTTGGACTTCGCTGCATTAACCGAATACAGTCAATTCTGAGGCGCAGCACTTGTAATAATGAACATTATTTAGGCAGAGTTTCAACGGCTCAAATCATTTTTCTTTGCCCATCCAATATATTCACAAGAGATTGAAAGATTTGAATACAGAGCCTTAACAACGAGAAATTATTACGTCCGGTCGATCGAACGCGTTCATAGACCAATAACCATGCGCCACGTCACCTGAAACTCGGTATTGCTCGGTATACATTCAGATACGTTCGGATTTGACCGGACGTAATAATTGCTCCTTAACAACACTAAGAACAGTTTACACACATTATTTACATCAAACCTCAAAGACTACTAACGAGGTGCAATAGTTATAAACAAAACCAATCAAATCAGCTCGCTTGCCCAAAATTATAAAAGCCTTCAGCCAAGTTTTTCGATCTTTTTGTCCTCAACTGCAATCAGGAATTGTAGAAGGAATAAATAACCATCACAGTGTAATCCTCCAGAAAACAGAACACAACCGATGACTTATTTTGGGTAATAGCCTCCCTCAGTCCTCCAATGCAAGCCCGCTTTTCATAAATGGAGAAACAGAAGCAGAAACAGAAGATCGAATAAATAACGGATAAATTACTTTACTGGTAAAATTCATGAATGTGTTCTTCCCCAAAGTGAAAAAGATGCAAATTATGTGATATCAAATGGTACAATTCAAGAGTTATTACTAAATAAAAAGCATTGATCAAGTGAAACTATATAGAAAATAAGAAGTGTATCTTCAAACAGAAGCAAAGAAGTAATGCAGTGCTTAAATTCCATGCATTCACCATTCAGAAAATAAATGGAATGAAGTCTTAACCTTAGACTGGTGAGGAAGGAGGTACAACGGAAATGGGAAAGCTTGTCTTCACAAGTTTTAGCAGTTCTGGGATAGTATCGAAAAGGAATTAGAGAACTAAAAATGGATGGCGACCAAAGGAATTCTCACCACATTCTACTAATAAAGTTAATTTTCAAATATGAAAGTTGATACATTATAAAAAAATTATCTTGATCGGGCACAAATCTTGAGGCAAACTTCAAGCTAGAAACTTCCGAAATTAAAATAGGGACCATCCAAACTCCAATTTCAGCAAACTTACAGTTGAACTGAACGTCTCGGAAATACGAACCCAACGACACCAAATTCGACTCAACCCGAGCCCAAATGGATCCAAATCAAGGACCCGAAGCGGCGTTGGATGGTTCAAACAACAATTTGGATTTCCAAACGGTTTCCAAATGTGACATGCTTATAGTCGAATCGAGCGGCTCGACGAGACGAATCCAATGAGCCTAAGATCACTGAATTTCGACATCATTAAGACCTTCAAATATCTAGCGAATTGTCCACGATCAAGGGATTCAACATCGGCCATCCATCCAAGCCACTCCCCATTTACCCTTGATCTTCCTCCTATTTACGGGTTATGACACTCTAGGAAATCTATAAATAGACCCCTCACTTCTCCTGAGAGGGGACCCCAAGTAAAAGAGCAAGAGAGAGATCGAAGATCGCTCTTGCCCCTTAGCTCCTCCTCGACCATTGCCTACAGTTCCGCCGGACCACCACCTGACGTCTGAAGTTCCGCCAAACCACCACCCGACGTTGGAGTTCTGCCGGACCACCACCCAACGTCAGAGTTCTGCCGGACCACCACCTAACGCAGGAGTTCTGCCGGACCACTGCATGACGCCAGACTTTTGTCAGGACCAACGCTTGATGCCGGACTTTCGTTAGGACCACCACCTGACGTCGGAGTTCTGCCGGATCACCGCCCGATGCAGGAGTTCTGCCGGATCACCGCCCGACGCAGTAGTTCTGCCATACCACACCACCTAACGCAGGAGTTAGCCAGACCACCGCCTGACGTCGGACTTCCGTTAGGACCACCGCCTGACGCCGAACTTCTGCTGGACCATCACCTAACGTCGGAGTTCTGTCGGACCACCACCTAACGCCAGAGTTCTATTGGACCACCACCTGACGCCGGAGTTCTTCCAAACCACCACCTGATGCAGAAGTTTTGCCGAACCGTCGCCTGACGCTAGACTTCAGTTAGGACCACCGCTTGACGCCGAACTTCCGCCGAACCACCGCCTGACGCCGGAGTGCTGCCGGATCACCGCCTGACGTCAGATTTCTACCAAAACACCGTCGAACCACAGACTGAGGCCTGAACTTTCGCCAAACCACCGATAGAAGTCGGAGTTCCGCCAGACCATCGAATAACGCCCAGACTTCCGCCGGACCACCGCCTTATGACTACGATCTTTCTGACCCCTGTCTCCTGCCGACTACAGTACTTCCAACATCCATCACCATATAATAGTCTTTCTGACCCCTATCTCCTGCCGACTACAGTCCTTTCGACCTCCATCTCCAGATAACGGTCTTTTTGACCCTTATCTCCTGCCGACTATAGTTCTTTCAACCTCCGTAGCCTACTACAGTCCTTCCAACCTCTAGCACAAGATAACGGTCTTTTTGACCCCTATCTCCTGCCAACTATGGTCCTTCCAACCTCCGTTGCCTACTACGGTCCTTCAGACCTCCATCGCCGGACAACGGTCTTTCTGACCACTGTCTCCTGCCGACTACGGTCCTTCCGACCTCCCTTGCCTCTAATAGAAACATTTCAACATCATTTTTTAACCATTAAATTTATGACTAAACAAACAATCTTCCCTCATATGAAAGTTCCCCACATTGACCATCACTCTCCTCAAATAGAAACATTTCAACATCATTGAGAATCATGCAACAAGAACTCAGCCATATGGGGGCATCATGGTACTCACCAAACCTTGAATCTTGCTCAATCATCATAGAAGTCGAGAAAGAGCCAAGGGAGCTGCAAATTGAATGAAGCATTTGATCCCCACCAAACCATCAGTTATGATACCACTTGCAAGGGAGTGCATCAAAAAAGGATCACTATAAGGTCGGTTATATAAGTGGCTACCCCACTTTCAACAACAAACTTAGACTTATAGGTGAGGCCAACCATTTAGTATTTCTAAATCCATATATTTTTCAACTACATGATGCGGTACAAAACTCACCCTCATATGCTAATACTAAAGGCTTCGACAGATCTTCCATCGTCATGCCACTACATCAAAATTTCATAAAATAGGTAGAAATAATACTAATGGCATTTGTTGATTTGCAATTCAATTTAACTATTCTAATAACTAATATCCATCCATTTATCCACCAAAATTATCATGAAATGAAAATGAAAGATGGCTACCACACAATTCTAGATTTTGTGAACTAGCAAAAGATAATCTGGCACATCATTCAATCCATCAATAGAACCCCGTATTCAATAATAAAACACAAACCATGTCACATCTAGATCTAAGTCCATAATTAAAATAACCAAAAAGACATTTATTGCACCTTTGTAAAAAAATGGAAAGTTGCTAGAGCTTTGAACACAAAAATCAGCTCTGAGCACATTCGAAAGGACGTAAAGTTCCTTCAGCAAACTCGTGCATCCTAAATCTCTCCAGGAACTCGAAAGGCCTGCAAGAAAAAATATATTAAAGAAAAAAATTGTTAAATGATACCATAACTGGCATCCCTGTCAAAATCAGATACGGGTACATTTAACATTTTTTTGTAAATCAGAGTAAGAATAAAGAGAATGGTGAATGCTTGCTGAAAGAAAATTGATATTTTTAGGTAAAATCAACTAATAAAAGTAAAGAACTAGCTTCCACCAATCTAAGCAAAGTTCACACATGCTATATGGTAAACATAAAAGAAGGTACCAATTTATCAAATAGAACGGGTTGGAAATGTCCATAGAGTGAAAAAGTTTACACCAGGTACCATTTAAAACTAGAGAATTACCAAAGCCCGGTAATGATCCCTTCATTACTAGATATGAAAACAATGGTGTGAAACAATTCAAGAGATATAAGCAGAATTTTACAATAAATGAAACAACACGTAAAACATTGTACACAAACAACCTCAGCATATTCGAATACAGATATTACAGAAAAATGTTTTCCTGCAGAATGGAAGATGTAACTTTGCAATTCATATATTTAACATAATAAAAATATCATCATGCCATACTGAATAGTGGAAATTATGTCTTACGCATCAATAAAAAATCTAGTAAGCTCAAAATTGGTTATCTTACAAAGAAGCCTCACGATTATTCAACAACTTGTGCTGATTACTTTCCATGATACTAAGAACATCAGCTGAATCAGGTCCTGCTACACCTCCTGCAACTATCGACGGAACTTGAGCATGTGGGCTCCACATCTGTATAATGTCCAACAAACACTAGCTTTTATAGTAGATGATTGAACAAAAGAGGTGAGTCCTGTAGCAATATTTACCTTGATTGTATTATCAATTCCACTAGTTGCAATGGTGCAATGAAATGGATGGCACTGGACACAATTGACAACTAGAGAAAAAGGGCATTTTAATACATAAAGGGATTAAAAAAAATGTGCATTAACGTGTTATTCTGTACCAGCGTCATCTCCAAGAAGCACTTTAACCAGTCTTCCTGTTCTCTTTTCCCAAATAAACAATCTCCCATCATCACTGCCACTTGCCACAAACTCACCTAATAATAGTATAATAAGGCAGAAATACGAGTTAAGAGAATGAAGCGTCATATATACCTATATAGCTATAACAAAATGAGATTATCGTTGTTCACCAGTTCTATATAAGTTTCCAAAAATAAAAATCAATATAATTGATCTGTATATACAATCCTAGACCTACTAGGGACAAAAAAATTCTCAAACTTAACAGAGTTCAAAAAGCAGCAGTCATGGGGAAAATATTGAGCAAGGTCAATGATACCAAAAGCTCTTACTGACAAAGGATTTTTTTAAATAAAATTCATTGGTCTTATAACTATAAAACATGAGGACATAAAAAACAATCATTTAACTTGAATAAGCTATGGTATTTAAAATAAAGAATGCTTAACTCTCTGTGTAGGTCTACATACACAAATAAACAAAATGAAATCATGTACAAGGAAATTAAAAAAAAATCGCTGGCATATTTCACATTATTTTATATAGATCATTGACCTTTGCATAAATAAATCAAAGTCAAATGTAATAAGTATGCATATAATCTTGCATTTTTTGTTAGAAATACTTTAGTAAAAATATAGAGACCTAACTTTATATATAAGGTGTCTTAGGGTTGTTGTATTAGAAACAATGAATGAAAATGAAATATTAAGATTTCCCCTACTATCACTCCACTTATGTCTTCTTCTATCTCTCACCCATTCTTTTATTCCCTAACTATCAATATAAAACAACTATCAATTGGTATTAGAGCAAATCACTTCTTCAGCTCGTCCATTTTACCTCTCACTATAGTTATTACACGCAAACCCCTCAATCATTAGTGCATCTGTTTGTGCCCGCATCAAATACTGCAAGCTTCTTAATCCCAGTGCATCCACATTTGTCATTCCACATGTACTCGTGTAACCTGCACAACATTGCACTTCCTAAATGTAGCTCACTCTATGACCCTCTTTACCCATCACCAAAGCCTAAATTGCGCAATTGGGTATTACGACATTTTTCGTCCGTGAGGCAAGACATAAGCCTCAAGATGTTTTGAGACATAAACCTCAAAATTCAAAAATTGCGTAAAATGAAATAAAGGTTAAAAGTAATTTTTTGTATAATAAGGAAATAATATATTAAAGGATAATATATTAACTTTATATGGAACTATGAAGTAACAAATTGACATATATATGAAATAAAAATTCACAAGACGTAAAGTGGCAACTTATAAATTGCGTGAAATAGAATTGAAATCCAAACATCACAGGAGCAAAACAACATACAATATAGGAATTGCATAAAAAGATTACATATCATCAAGTTCAACTCTAAATTCCTTCTTTCTCAGTTCCAATCCGCATTTAATTTATAAAGAAAGATAAAATAATATGAAAATAACTTAAAAGTTATCTGCATTGTCATCACTGAGGGGATCTTCATTTGAGTCATCATCATAACAAATTGCTCTCCCCTACCTCATCACTCATGAAGTCCAATTCCTCCCAAGATGCAATAGTATGGCTACGACAGCAAAGACAATGGGCTGAAGATTGAGACAGTAGAGAGGAAGTTGTTGTGGCTTAGCATTGCAAGGTGTGCTTTCTTCCAGACTTTAGTTTAGGATTTACGTAAGTTTTAATTAAAATATATATAAATAGGGTGATGCGTACATATCATGCCAATGATGTGAGGCACGCCTCCCAAAAAAAGCTCAAGGCATATCTCGAGACATTTTTTATTGAAATTGTATTAGGGCAAGCCTCAAGCCGCACCTTATATTGCGCAAATTTAAACAATGCCCATCACAGTACGACATCCACTCATAGCCCACACCAAACCTTGACACGGCTAACCCTGCCACCGAGCATCACCCTCCATGTCAGTCATGAGTGTCCCGCATACCCACACTCATTGACATGCTCATACAGTCTCATGCTCACCACCCAAGCTAGCAAACATGCTCCTTGCTAATGCCTTTTATACATGTATCATATGCTTTGTATCAAGAACTTTTTGATAACATTATCATGACATGAGATATCATAAATCTTGCTCTTCTTATCAATATATTTATGATTCCCACTCTTTAAAATATCAAGAGATAAATTATATGGTTTGAATCATGATCATTATTAATCATATCATGCATATTCTCATTCTAGATATAATCATGCTAAATCATATCATTATAATCTTAAATAATATCATTATCTTGATTGATCATATCAAGGCCATGCTCACCCTCATCTCCATTATGATGCTCATAAAAAGCCAAAGCACTTTGATTAGTCATCTACTAAATCGTATCAAGTTTCCACTCAACCTAAGACTTATAATAAATATTTAATGCTAAAATGGATGAGTTCCTCAAAGAAATAAAAAAATCTAGAGTTGCTTCTATAGCCAGTACTCCAATATCAACTCCACCAAACTCATTGTCCCAAACCCTCTTGAGCGTGTAAGCTTTAGTGTGATAATACATTAATGTTGAGCTTGACTCTGTACCAAATGATGGGGTTTGAACTAGAGTTTGCATAGTTGATCTTATACTTAAGACCGACAGCGCACTTCAATCATGCGATCCTTCAACCACTATTAGTGCCTCACACACTCCACAAATGGAGATACAAGTTATTTCCTAATTAGTGTTGCTCGATGCATCATCAGTTGACTTTGTCATTTCACAAATATCACCATTAGATTATCCTATTGGTGCTTATGCAATATATGGCATAACGTATAGAAACGTCCAAACTACCCATTAGATACCACGAAGGTTACATATGAAGCTCATCAATTCCCTATGTTACTGCCTACTTCTTCATAATAAACTTTTTGTCTAGTTCTATTATCATGGTATTCTACCTTAGGCCATTGATTTGACTCAGGATGTAGATTAATGTCCTTAGCCAAAACACCTCGTTCCTTTCATAGGTGATCAGGTTCATATTGTTGTTATTATTAACAACACCCATGCCACTATTTTGCCTCCACCACCACAATAACCACTACCTACCAACTCTTCAGAGAAGAGTTTCTTTTAACCCATGTGAAATGATATTGGGTCATCATGATCTAATAAAATTCGGTTATCATATTCGTTTACAAATTGAGCTTTGTCACATGTTATATTAGCATTTGTAAATGTTTTAATTATGTGATAAATAAATTATTTTTATTATTGCTGATTTGACGTACTTTAACTGTTAAGAACCCTACTTGATATAAAAGGTGCCTCAGGGTTTTATAAAGCACATTGAATGAATAATGAAATATAAAGATTCTAACTAGTATCTTTTCTCGCTTGTTATTCCTCTCACTCCCTCTTTGAGCCCCTCCTATCAACACATTCATTCATCTATTCTCTATCGTTTTGCAACAATGTATCCCAATTCCATAAGATATGAAATATCACATCTATAAGAGAAAGATAAGCCTCCATGATGCAAGAAAAAATTAGGAAAAAAACTCCTAATTTTTGCAAGCAAAAAGAAAAACTTCCTAGAATATTCAAAAGACTCCTATTTAAACAAAATACAAGACCACTTTTAAAGACTCCACTTTAAACAAAAATGACACTTACAAACTTATAAAATAAAAGACTCCTAAAATTGCTTTTCAACCGTTGAGAAGAAAGATACAATTGACATCGAACTTGCGGAGAAAAGAAAGAGGTAAGAAGCCCAAGACGAAGAGAGGACAAGCTCGCAAACTTTCCTAGAAGAAGAGGAGAAGAGGTGGAACAAGCTCGCAAGCCTTTCCAAGAAAGAAGAAAAACCCTCAGGTTTATGGATCCAAAAATTGCATCATAACAACCCATTTTTATTCACAAGACACCATATATTTATAGGAGAAAAGGGGCATCCAAACAACCCATAAGATCATTAATTAAACCCATTAAATCATGGGAAATAGAAGGACAAAAGTTCAGTCCAAAACAACACCCAAACAAACCTGCATTTATTCCAAAACAGCTCCCAAACAGCCACACAAAAACCAGGGAAAACAGCCACGGGACAAGCAACCAAGGGAGGAACCGAAGGGGCAGTTGAGCGGATCGGAACTAGCAGCCAGGGAATCGGAACCAGCAGCCAAAGGGAACCAGAACAGCAGCTAGGGGATCGGAACAAGCAATAAAAGGGGGAGGAATAAACCATGGGAAGGAGAGCTAGGTGGGGGAACCAAAGGGGCAGCAAATGGTGGGAATGAACCTCAATTTATGAGCTGAAAAGGTTCTCTACTAGACATTAATAAGCTGATTCTAGTAAAGGAACTAGAGCTCTCCAAAATTATAATACAAAATGTTTTGACTCCCCTTTGCCTACATCACTCCATCACCCAAGTCCGTTGCCTTAAAAATGCCATAAATATAAGCGGGCTCATTTTTTTATTTAAATTTATATTCTGTAAAACAAAATACATAAAGGAAAATAGAACAATGGCAATTTTCAAACTCACGAGTGCAGATGATTTACACTCTTTATGGAATAAAAAAAAGATGAATATCAATCCCTACAAGCCCTGAAAATACCCATCAAATTGTATTCATACTCAAGTAATCTAAATTCAACTTTTCAAAAGGAGTGAATTTTTAGACAAAGCATTGCCCAGAGATATTAGCCTCATTGACAATTTTATATTATGGTTTGAGTTTTCTCACAGGCACAAGCTACTATAGTTATACACTCTCTAGATCGAGAGAGAGAACTTCTGATTCAAAATTAGTATATCAGTTTTATAATATTCTTCTTTTAGTAACAATAATTTGATTTGAAGAAGAGAAAATATTAATATTGGCTAAAAGCAAATATTTAAGAAATAATTAGAAACCCAATCAAGATTGTAATCTTCCTATCATTTAATTTGTCATGAATCCTAACCTCTTTAGTCAAAGGAGTTAATCAACCCATCTCTAAGGAAAAATTATTATCAATTTTAACATTGACCAGGATTCACAAATGGTTTTACGCCTGATCTAGTGTCATGTGGCTCACAACTCATAGTTATTACTCATTGGGAAACATCCAAGCTTGAGTCATAACTTGTAATCATAATAGAATAATGTCATCACATTTAGGCTAGCCACCTGATTAGAGGCGTGTCTTATACTTACTATGTGAGATTTTTAGTGTGATTACACTTGGTATGATATTTATTCTTTGTGAGATTTTGGCAAACTTAGATTTATCAAATTTAGCTACCAAAATTTGAATGGAGTTCCCTATAATTATAATTTTATTTTGATTATGCCCATCATTGGCAAAATAACTCGAAATATATTTTACTTGGAATTTAAGATTGGCTTTTTATGATGAGGATACTCTTCAACTATAAAATTCGAATAATTAAACTTTCATTCGAGCAAATTGCTCGAAATGTATTTCTTTATGGACAAGAGTATGATGTCCAATAAAAATCCGTCCTATCATGATATCTAATAAATGATTCCATAATTGATGTTAATGCCCCGAAAGTATACATGAAATCCTTAGGCTTTAGGGCTTTTTAACTTTCAAAGAAAAAAGTATGCTTTTGCTTGTATTTTGAAATAGATTATATGTAGATGAAGTCTTTTTAAAAAGTTATACGTTAATAATGAAAAAAAAAACATCAAAAAAATTTTATACATATATTATTATATAGTATATTATATATATATATCATTGTGACCAAATATAAATTTTATAAAAACATTTCTAATTAAATTTAGCATTATTGTTCAAACATTTAATGTATCATTCATCAAGTTATTATATTATGGCAAATTTTCTTCATTCAACTTAAACCAACTTGCATCCGCTTATTGTGTATCTAATGGTTGTGTTGGTTTGCTTTAATGGATATAAAGTTATATGCAAGTATACTCTGCCATATTATCACATGTAAAGCACAAACTCTACGTATTTCTACATTCATTCTTATCTTGTAACCATCAACAGAGCCAATTCAATAAAGAGCGGACATGAGGGATGGAGGAAGGCTAGAAAAGAAATGAGAGCTAGATTAGTGAAAAGAAATCTGATTTTTCAAATTTTCTTTAAGGAATTGCTTTTGGATCGAGATTGGTAAGCCTCAAGACTTCTCTTAGGAAAAATCTTTTCATGGTAAAATATCATTTTGAGATTATTTTGATTTATATTTGAGTTAAAACTATGGAATTTATAACTTGAAGAAATGAATATTTTCTTAGGTTGTGTGCAAAAGATAACGGTCTCTGACGGGTGATAGGAAATCCTTTATGAGGTTAATCTATTATTGGTAGTAAGAAAATCAATCTCTAATATAGGAAGCAAAGTACTCATGAGTTTATTGCTTGTAAATTCCATACAATGTTATTGAACACGTGTATGCATGCTAGTACAGTTTTTCATATTAATTATGTTAATAATATTGTTGACTCCATAATTTTTTTGAATTGGGCTTTGTCTCACAAAACGGTTTGCACCATCATGCTCAAATTGTCAAGATGATTTGATCAAGCCCGTCTGCCCTTGAATTGGACAATATTTGTTGTACATCAAGGAGAAAGAATTTGCATGGATATATAATCAAAATAGAAATCATATAAAATCAAAATAAAATTATTTAAAAAAAAAATAAATCAAAAAAATTAAAGAATTATTCTTACATTAAAAGGGAAAAAATAAAATATATACCATCAGAAAAATTAATTGATTAAAATTTTCTATTATAAAAATATCCTAAAAATATTTAAAATAAACCATTCGGATATATAAAAATAAAAATGAGTTGTTAAAAGTAAATTTCGAAGAGAATTTTCCATACAAATCTAAAGCTAAGGGTGCACTAATTCCTTTGCTTAGTTCCATCCATCCATCCATCAAAATTCTAAATCAAATAAAACACTTACCAAAAAAACATAATTTCGAATTACTATAGTACCCAAGCTACAATGCTGGCAATACCATACCTTAAGTCCCCTCATTTCGGACACAACTATCCCGCTCCCTTTGCATTCTTCAGCCACTATTAGCACGCACATACAGTCTCTCTCTCTCGCAACCACATCTTTCTCTCTTCTCTCATCTCTCCATGCAAGAATAGCCTAGGCTGAGCTCAGCTCACAAGCCTTTATGCTAGTTAGCTTTTAAACCTTCTTAGTTGTTAGATGTTTTCTTTTCCTTTTATTTTTTTATTTTGTTTTATATCCTTATTTTCTTTTTTTTCTTATTAAGGGTAAAGTACTAATTTGTTGCCCTCTTTTGTACCTCTTTCTCTCTTGAGAGAAAGGGCTTTGTTTAGTCATTTTTCAAGTTAGACCTGAGAGAGGAGAGGGAATTCCTTTTCCTTAGGATGGATTTCCCCTAAATCTTCAGAGGAGAGGAAGAAAAGGGAGTGTAGTGGAATCAGGGATTAAACCATCATCATACCCAAAAATGCTTCATTTTCTTTCAGCCAATTGTCTTGATGTACAAAACAAAACACCGCTGCTAGCCATTTCAATCCGGGCTACCAGCACTATCTAGAGCCTATATTCTGTGTTCTAGTTTAAAGGCCATCAGCAGGGCCAAAAGCTAGGGCGTGATCCTCTACATGCAGAATTACACAAAACGGTGTAGTCAATCTAGAAAAGAAAACTGTTTTATTTTTTGTCTAGCCTCCCCCAAAAGGAAAATTGTGTTCTACTTGTTGACAGATATATTCTTTATGCTTTACCACCATTTGGTATAATAGTGATAAGTGGTCCTGCTCCACTATACGCTGCTATACAACAACCTCTGCAATTCCTGCACTCCGGTCCAGTGGATATCTGTGCATATGATCTGCACCGTCCATTCTTAACCACTTGTTCCCTTTACATTTTTACTTATACCTTATGTGATGTATTAAACAGAGCAGGGAATAGTAAAAATATTTGCATCACTATTGCTTCTTCTTCTCTTAATATTTTTACATGTTTAAGGTTTCTTCATCGTATCAGAGCAATTCAGGTTCTGAATTTTTTTACCTTTTATCCTTCGTCTCTGTTCCCATGGAAAGCACAGAAGCATCATCTGAGGCTATCATTCAACTGTCCCTGCCCTCGACAGACATTTATATACCTTCACAACTCAAGTTTCTGATGTGCAATATCAAATATGTTCTCAATGTGCAGCTGACCACCACAAACTACCCAGTATGGCGATCACATGTCTACAAGCTACTTGGAGCAAATGGGTTTACCACATATCTTGATGGATCCATTCCCAAACCTCCCAAACAATTTCCTCTTCCTGATAACTCCATTGAGATCAATACAGCCTATCAAACCTAGTAGCTTATCGATCAAAATATTGCTGCAACTCTATTTTCCATTGTTCCTCGCTCTCTACTCCCATATGTCCTAAATCTGGAGTCGTGCACTGAAATTTGGCTCACCCTGAAACAATGTCTTCAAGCTACCAACAAGTCTCGTATTCTCCAGCTAAAGAAAGAATTACATCAGCTGAAGATGTGGAATTAAACAATGTTCCAATACCTCTTTGAAATCGAGCAATTGGTCGACATAATCAATGCTATTGGCTCTCACATAGATCCCGAAGACATCATCCTATATACGCTTAATGGGCTCCCCCTACCTACAACACCTTCAAAATTGCCATTCGAACCAAACTACATCCCACCATTTTAGACGATTTCTAGGCATTGCTATGTAGCGAGGAAGTTAACATTTCTAAAGAAACTTAGGTCAAATACATCACAGCTACTCCATCGGACTCTTCATATGCTCTTGTGGCTTTTCATGGTCGCTTCCGAGGTTCCACTCGAGGTCGATCTTCAAGCGGTGGATTTTCCTTTCCTATTACATCTTGTGGAAGCAAACACCAGTTCAGTTTAGTAGTCTTTCAAATTTGTGGCAAAACGGCCTCGTCCTGCCACAGGTTCAATCTCTCATACTAACCTGCTCCTCAAGCGTTTGTGGCACGAGAAGTACCCACGGTTGACATGTTCTTGTACTTGGGAGCCACCACTCATCTCACATCTTATGCTTACCAACTTCAATCTCTCAAGCATTACTCCGACAACTCACAAGTGCATGTTGGCAATGGCAATCAGCTTCCCACCGCTCACTCGGGTTAAGCTGATTGCCATTGCCAACATGCACTTGTGAGTTGTCGTCTTACAAGTGCATTCTACCCACATCATCTCGTAAGCTTCGCTTACCTCAAATTATTCATGTTCCTCATCTTACTCATAAACTTCTTTCAATTCATCGTCTTCTTCGTGACAATGCTTGTTACATTGTGTTTGACAAAAAATGGTTTCATTATCAAGGACTCCAAGACGCATAAGATCCTACTATGAGGGCCCAACCTATATGGGCTCTATCCCGTTAAACTCCCTGCAATTCCCAAATTCCAGCAAACTCCCCCTTCACCTGCTACATTCTTCAGCTCATATGTCAGCTTCTCAAGTTGGCACAATAGACTTGGTCATCCGTCAACTGTCGTTCTGAAGTTGTTATCCAACACACTTCAATTCAACCAACAACAATCCAATCCAACCCACTGTGATTCTTGCTCTAGAGCCAAAAGTGATGCGGACATCGGTACGAAGATTTGACACATCTATCACAGGAGGCGTCGTAAATCGACGGCTATTATTTAAATCTTCTTTTATGAGTTATTTTTGAATTTTAGTTCTTATTTGATGTATTTCATGTTTTACCCCTAGGTTGGTTTATGTGAGTGTTGTGGCCCAATGGGCAATTTTGTATTTTGAGTTTTCTTATGTTGTGGCCTATACCCGTTCTACATCAGTTTGGTACAAAATATGGATTCGGATCAACTTGGAAGGACTTTAGACTGGTTGGTAGGTCAACTGGGCGCCATTAGTCAACATCTCAAGGAGAATCAAGCGGACTTAGCCGACCTCCACCGTCAAACAATCGAACGATTCGATGACCTAGAGCGAGGTAGGACTGACCTACCGCTTTACACACCTTCAAGATCCCCTTCATCAAAGGATAGAAAAAAGGCACTAAGAGACAGAGAGATAGTGGATAGAGTGGACAAATGGATGGAGGCCAATGAAGCTTTCAATTTCCCACTCACTGTGCAAAACAAAGAGAAATATAAGGTGATCAAGGAAGAACATAAAGAAGATGATGAATTGGTTGACAAGGAGAACTGCGTGACTGCCAATAATGCAGAGAGAGATTTGGTTGATTCAATTACAACTTCTACAGAAGTAAAGGCTTCTTCTGACCCAGTTAAAACTCCTATAACGTAGAATGTTGATGAAGCTCTGGAAGTGACATTCATAGAACTCACTATTGCTCCTATTGCTAGTGAATCCATCTATGAGAGTGAACAAGTTCTTGCAGGCGAAAAGAAGTGCAACAGTTTGGAAGGTGATCCCTTGACTATGATTAAGGAAATTGGCGAGCTAAAGTACAACAAGCAAGTGGACCTTGTGGGCAACCGAGGTTGTTTGAAAATCTTTGCAAAAAGGCCATTGGGTTTATTGTCCATTTTGGATGAAGAAACTATGTTTCCAAATAACAATCCAGAGTTGTACATGAGCAGTTGTGATGCTAACTCGACGGAGTAGAATATTCTCCCACCTGAGGAGAATGATGCGGACATCGGTACGAAGATTTGGCGCATCTATCACAGGAGGCGTCGTAAATCGACGGCTATAATTTAAATCTTCAATTATGAGTTATTTTTCTGAATTTTAGTTCTTATTTGATGTATTTCCTGTTTTACCCCTAGGTTAGTTTATGTGAGTGTTGTGGCCCAAGGGACAATTTTTTATTTTAAGTTTTCTTATGTTGTGGCCTATATATATGGCCTTAAGCTATTGTAATGGAGGATGGATTATTGATATTAAAATTTGTGTTCAACACTTGTGTTCTTTTGAGAGGACGATAGTGAGATTTCGATGGGAGGAATCAGAGTTTTTACCCGCTGCAGGATGGGTTCGGGCTCGTGAATTGAAGTCTCTTGGAGAAGGGCAAAGCATCACCCGTCTGTCTTCGGAAGAGTCCAAGGCTCGCGGTTCTTACCTTTGATCTTTTGTTTGTGTTTTGTTCTTTCTTATTTCCTAGACGTCGTCGTCATCCTCTACCTACGTCCACCATCGTCGTCTCCATTTCCACCATAAGCCGCCGGCCACCTCACCAGAAAATCCTCCAAACCGCCGGCCATGGCTCCTTAGCCGCCGGCCTCATCCCCACTTCTCCGTCACCTTGAAATTCCTAATTGGGTTGATGATTTAATTGGGATGACACCTCCTCATCCCATTGAAATCCTTGCCTAATTTGGGTGGACATATTTTGGGCTGATTTCAAATTCAAAATCATGCATTTTGAAATTCAAAATCTTTCCTAATTTATGAAAGCTATTTTTGGAAAGTTTCCTTATTAAAACTTCTTTGAATTTGACATATTTTGGGCTGATTTCAAATTCAAAATCATGTATTTTGAAATTCGAAATCTTAATTATTTCTTTCCTAAATTCTAAACCCAAATCAAGCAACCCCAAATTGAATGCATTAAATCCCAATCCCCCATGAAACTGCCCCCGGCCCCCTCTTCAATAGCCCAGCAATTTCCTTTAAATTGTTTCTTAATTCTAAATCCTTCCTTTGGAAATAATTACAATTTCTGTAACCCTTACCTGGCTGGAATTTTCATTCATATCTTGGCTTTAAAGTATTTCCTAATACTAAAGGTTGGATTTAGGAAATAAGAACTCACTCCTTCTCATTCCCGCCAGCCCCCCTCTCTCTCCCACCCGTCTCCCTTCCTCTGTTTATTACCTGCTGGAATATCTCTCAGGTTTTGAATAAGAAAACCTGAAGAAAATCCTTGCTTGGAAACAAATCAGAACCTTATTATCCCTCTCCAAAACCGCAGCCACCTCCCTTGCTTCCAACGCCTCCCTTTCAGTCGTTCTCCACCACAACGTGAAACCATCTGTTACCCCTCCAAACCTTGCTCTCCCAAGCACTGAATAAAAATCTGAAGTCATATTTCAGATTTTTGAAAGGGTTTTGGAACTTCTTCCCCATCCCCTTCCCAGAATCTGAATTCTCTCAGGTTTTGGGAAACAAAAAAAAAACTGAATTGGTTCTCAAAATTCGGAGGGGAGATTTGTCCCTAGCAAAGCTTTCTCCCGTTCTACATCAAAAAGTCATCGCCTTCCCTTTACCTTAGCTTCTCCTAAAACTATTAAATGTATAGAACTTTTACACACCGATGTTTATGGGGATCTTCCCCATCTATTTCCAATCAAAATTATAAATATTATCTTCTTTTCGTTGATGATTTCACTAGGTTTTGTTAGATATTTTTCTTAAAGCTTAAATCAGATGTGTTGTCTACTTTCTTACAATTTAAAAAGTTGGTGGAAAATCAGTTTCACACATCAAATAAGATGCTTCAATTTGATAGAGGTGGTGAGTTTGTCAGCCATAATTTCCAACAATGTTTGAATGCATCCGGAATTTTGCACTTCCTTACTTGTCCATATACACCTCAACAAAATGGTATAGCTGAAAGAGTGCACCGTCACTTGAAACAATGCGCTCACTTTTATTTAAGGCAAATAGCCCTCAACACTTCTAAGTTGACACACTTCAAGCAACGGCATATCTCATCAACCATCTCCCTTCCAAAACCACATCTAATGTATCCACATATCAACGATTATATCACCAACAACCTTCTTATGAGCACATGCGTGTGTTTGGTTGCTTATGCTATCCGTGGATTCCCCCAATACATCGCCACAAATTTGAGCCATGCTCTCTCCCTTGTGCTTTCTTGGGATAGACAACTGAATCAAAAGGCTTTAAATGCCTTGATCCTACCTCTCGTCGAATATATGCCTCAAGGCATGTCAAATTTTTTGAATCAATATTTCCTTTCAAACAATACACTTTACCTTCTACCCCATCAAATTCATCTCAATCCCTCCACTCACACTAGTGCTAGCTTCTGCTCTTTCTCCTAACCCAACAACTTCTCCCTCTACTACAATGCTTTCTCCGTGTCTCATTCCACCTAAACAATCTATAAAGATTCACACCACTTCCACAACTCCACCTACCCCAGACATTACCATTCATTCCACTCTTGTTGTTTCATCAATCAAACCCATTCACCATCCTATGCTCACTCGGTTACAAAGTGGGCATCTTAAACCAAAGCAAATTCTTGACTTACATCATAAAGTATTTCACTTTCGCCAACAGCGTTTTCTGAAGCTAATCAGCACACTACGATGTCAAATGCCATATCTGCAGAATTTTAGGCCTTACAGCAACAAGACACCTGGTCTTTAATTCCAAGTAGCACTGACCAAAACTTCCTTTGGTCGCAAATGGTTATACAAAACTAAGTTTAATTCAGATGGGTCAATTTCTCGTCACAAAGATCGACTTGTGGCACAAGGCTTTAAATAGGAATTTGGCATGGACTATAATGACACTTTCAATTCGGTTGCCAAATTTCCTACCATTCGACTCTTGTTAATTGTTGCAACTAATTTTTTATGGCCAATTTAGCATTTGGATGTCTCCAATGCCTTCTTGCATGGTACACTTGATGAAGGGGTATACATGAAACAACCTCCAGGTTTTCAAGACTCTCCGCATCCAACTCATGTGTGTCAACTGCATAAATCCATCTACGGCCTCAAACAGTCACCTTGGTCCTCAGCAATGGTTCACCGCATTCTCCACTCAATTGCTACAATACAACTTTATTGCAAGCAAGGCCAACCCTTAATCACTCATCTTCCAACAAGGACTTATCTCCTTATATTTACTAGTGTATGTTGATGATGTTCTTCTTACGGGAAACAACCAAACTCATATAGATAAGCTTCTCCAGCATTTGTGATCTAAATTCCATATGTGTAATCTGGGTCTTGTGCCACTCTTCCCTAGCATTCAGATTACACACCAACCCTCAAGTCTGTTTTTTTGCCAATCTCAATATATCTTTGATGTGCTTAACAAATCTGGAATGCAGTCGTGTAAACCAATCCAAAGCCCTATTCTGTCCAAATTGCCAGCTCCTGCCGACAGCACTAAACCATTCCAGCAACTTGAATTTAATAGATAATTTATTGGCTCACTTCAATATGTTACAATTACAAGACCAGATATTGCTTTTGCAGTATATTTCTAGTGACAACACATGCACAAACCGCAACAAAGACATTTCCAACATCTGAAAAGAGTGCTAAGATATTTGAATGGCACCATCAATTATGCTCTACCCATTACAAAATTAGCACTTGAACTTCATGCTTATGTTGATTTTGATTGTGCTGCTAATCTAGTAGATCGCAGATCAATCACTAGTTTATGTGCACTCCTTGGCAACAACTTATTATCCTGGTTCGTTAAGAAACAACCCACAGTCGCCCGATCATCTATAGAGGCGGAATATCGTGCTTTAGATGCCGTTGCAAGTGGACATTATGTGGTTACGTCAATTACTCAATGAATTTCAACTCTCCATCACCACCCCTACTCAAGTATACTGCGACAACACCTCTGATAGTGTATTAGCCAATAATCCCATTTTTCATGCCCGTACCAAATATATAAAGGTCGACTATCACTTCATACGGGATTGTATTAAAGATCACCAAATTTCAGTTCACCATATCTTATCTCAGCACCTACTAGTCGTTATCTTCACTAAAACACTTCCAATCACTCGTTTTCCACAACTCAGGAACAAATTAACAATTCAAGATGCACTGCCAACTTGAGGGGAGGTGTTAACAGATATATGCTATACCACCATTTGGCATAATAGTGATAAGTGGTCCTGCTCTACTATACCCTGCTATACAACAACCTCTGCAATTCCAGCCCTCCGGTCCAGTGGATATCTGCAGATATCTGCATATATGATCTGCCCGTCCATTCTTAACCATTTTTTCCCTTTACATTTCTACTTATACCTTATGTGATGTATTAAACAGAGCAGGGAATAGTAAAAATATGTGCGTCACTATTGCTTCTTCTTCTCTGAATATTTTTACAGTTTTAAGGCTTCTTCACTACTACCAGACATCCAAACCATACTCAAGAAAGGCCAAACTGAATTTCAAGAGGCCCCTATCAAGTTCTGTTTTGCCATTGTTTTCAATTGCTGCTTATTTCCCTTATTGTAAAAAGACGTATATTGAATTTTCTTGCTGTTTTCCGAAAGGCACCGAGTTCTTGGAATCACAAACTCAATCTTGGATCCTCTCATGCCCTGTCTAGGCATTGGAAAGCTTCGTTTGAGTAAATCTTAAAACTATGAAGCTTAATTTTAGTAGTAATAGATATAGCAATGGGATTGTGCCATTGAGTGATCAATTTACTAAAAAGAGCACACATTTTAAATATCTCGGGTCTATTGTCCAAAGCAATTGAAATAGATTGGGATATTATTAGTATAATTCAAATTGAATGATTGAAATGGAGGAATGCATCAGGCCTATTGTGTGATAGAGAACTACCCCTAAAACTTAGGGAAAACTTTATAGGATGATGATTTGCAAAGATGAGGATGCTTAGGTGGATGAGTGGCTTTACACTTAGAGACAGTATTCAAAACGAGTATTTACGTGAAAAGGTTGGAGTAGCTCCAGTGGCTCGGATGGTTTGGGACATAAAAAACGTCAACCTTTCAATGACCCTGTTAGAAGAGTAGATCTGTAGATGTATTATATCCGGCCTATGTTAAGAAAGATGAAAGAAAATCTAAAAATACTTGGTCATAAAGTATTAAAAAAGACCTTTTTTTATTAGATTGAAATGAGAATTTGACTCTTAATAGGACACAACGAAGAGAAATTATTTATATAACTAATCCCACGGAGTGAGAGGGATAAAAGATTATTGTTGTTATTGTTGTTAACTAGCAAGTCTAATTACATGCATGGTTCCTTGCTATTAGAAATATTGCCTAATAATTAACTTATTATCAATTTAAGAGTGTGATTTGGTTCGAATGATTTTTTTTCTAAGTTGATAAAATCCTAGATTGTATTTAATTGACAAATAATTTAATGAGGATCTAATAAAAAATATTTCCAGCTCTATTTTGTGCTAAATTTATTTTCTTGTGTCTAAATTCTTCCATGTAGAAATTTGAAACCAATACTTAATTCTACATTTTATATAGAATTATCATGTTGGTTTCATTGCATACATCAACCTTGATTGCTTTTGCATTCAAGTTAAGAGCTAACTATGAAAGATTGTCAAAACATGTGAAACAGATTAACATAGCGCATAAATGCAAAAATCAAGGTGACAACGATAAATCTAAAAATCTAGTAGATAAACATTCTTGCGTTATGAATAAGGTCAATCAAAATCTCTATCCAAATTCTTCAGATGAATTAACTGATGTAAAAACATGATAAGCACTAATCATATTTGTCTCTACATACCAAGGCCACAAAGCATACTCTTTTTAATGAGCCATAAATCCTACTTGCAGTTTTCAACAAGAATCTAGTGCATTTGTTAATATTAGTATTCGTCATCATTTTAATGATGCAACACTAATATTGAATCAACACCATCAAACCACTTGTGAAGTTTCTAAAGGTGAAGTTTATTTTTTATTTCTTTTTCATCAATGCTTCTAACAGGATATAGAAATGCTATAAATAATCAAACAAGATGGGGATATCTTCTCTATACAAGAGATTCCATGATTCTTCTAATGGAATGCATTATGGGTCCTTGTCATTCTGAAGGATTCCACCACAATAATTCTCTAGAAGAGAGTTATTCCCACCTTGAGGTGAATAACGTAGTGTCAATAACATGATATGACCAACAAGAGTAAACCCACACAATAAATGAGTAGATGCAAACCCAATCACATATTTTTAAGGCCCTTTATCAGTTATGACCGAATTTAGATTCTTTTTTTTTTTGTTTTAATGTCGAAAGGATTCGCTTCCTAGTTTTCTTGCCTTGAGGAATCCGTTGTCTTGAGAATTTGACATCAAAAGTTTGAGAATTCATATGGTATAAGGGTTTTTTTTTTTTTCCTATTTCCATATGATTTTCACTATTTTTTTGTGGACCCTGCAGCACAAACCCTCATACACAAGTACAAAACATAAGTACAGCTCATATCTTTTTAGTTAACAGATAATATTCTAAGACACGTTTGTTAAGTGAAAACAAAATAAAATAAAATAAAAGCTTGTACAAGGTGCACCTTGCTGTCCGAGAAAACTGGCTTGTTTTATGTCTGTACCAACGTTACAGTGGCCAACATATCTTTGTTTCATATCAATAGCAGCTTCAGGCTGCACATTTTAAAATAAGTATACCATGATAAATAGTAGTTGGAAAATAGGCTAATAATAATGAATTTGATAACAATGATATAATGAAAAATGGAAAACATTATAAAAGAAAAACAACAATAGAAATACAAAATACATATATACAGAAGCATGTTACACAAGAAGCCCTCTAGCCTGCATTCAAACCTGTAGCTATTAATCTCAGAGGCAACACTAAGATGTCACCAGATCAGATTTTCATATAATTTTATAGCAGAATATCAAATGAAGTTTTATATTAATTGGTAAAGAAAAATTTTAATATCAATATTTAAAAATAAAAGGAGATGTTCAAGATTTTGCTAACTATAGAGAAATCAAACTTGTAGGCCATACAATGAAAACTATGAGAGAGAGAGAGAGAGAGTAATAGAACATAAGCTTAAGAAATTGCATCCATTTTGGAAAACAAATTTGATTTCATGCCAAGTAGATCAACTATAAAGCAAATTTTGCATCAAAGCAATTAATGAAAAAATATACAAAGTATAGAAAAGATATTCAAATGATATTAAGCGATCTTGAGAACATAGAAGCTCAGGTACCACAAGAACAAATTTTGAGTGCATTAATGCAAAACCGTGTGTCAAATGTATTAAGTTATTGTATGACTGAGCACCGACTAACATTAGAAGTTGTAAAAACAGTTTTCAATTATAATGGGCTTTCATGAATTATCAACATGGAATCCATAACATTTTATATTAGTTATGGATATTCTTTAAAAGAATTCATATATATATATATATATATGATGCAGGACTACGAAAATGAGATGCTCTTTAACTCATATGGATTTGCACAATTTATGATTAGAATAATTCTAGAACAAAACTACTAGCGAATTCAAACAATGCGTCAAAACAATTAGTGGTTATCCGCTTAGGCTAAATCACATGGTGAGAGCTTTGAAAACTTCCAAAAGAAATAGAAAACAACACAGCGAATAGTAGTAGCTTTCAAATTAATCCCTAATCTAATAATGAGAGTTAGAGAACATAGAGGTGCACTCAAATCCTACGATTACTAAGCTTAAGCAAGAGCAATGCGGAGGAGTGCGTCGGGACTGCAATCAAATCAAGAGGAGTTAGACTAAAAGGGATAAGATGCAAGTCGGGAGAGAGACCTTTTGTCAAGGGGTAGTGGAGATCCTCCACTCGATGTCTTCGAAGTGTTTGTCGATAGCTTCCACCAAAGTATCTAGGATCCCCTTCAAGTAGTCTTCAACGGTGTGGTCAATCTTCGGATTCACGTCGAAGAAAGTTGATCGTAGGATGTTGGTGAAGCCGTCGTCGTCCCAAGTTATTCCATACTCAGTCTCCGGATCCGTCATTCATAGATGATTGAAGGTAGAATCTTCTTAGCAGTTGATGCTCCTCTCGATTGGTGGCCAAGAGAAAGAAGTTTCTCTTGCAAAGGGAGAGGAAACAAACTCCAAGTCTCTTTTCCAAAAATCTGAAAACAAGTTCAGGTTTTGCTCCAAAAATCTGAGAGAAATTCAGATTTTGGAATTGGAGTGGGGAATTGGAAAGAGAGAACTCAAGGCATCAAATCACTTGAAATAAAATAGAGGGAGAGAAATGATTGGAGAGAGAGGGAGGCGGTTTGGAAAGAGAGAGGGGGCCGGCGGTGCAAGGGGATGGGAGAGGGGATTTAGGAATTCCTAAGTTAACTACTTGAGTTTAGGAAATAAATTAGCAAATTGAGGCTTAGGAAAATTCGGCCAGCAAAGATCAAGGGAATTTGAATAGTTTCCTAGAGCAAAGTTGGAGGTTTAGGAAATAATTCCTAATCCAAGCAGGGGGGGGTATTAAGGAGAGGGGGAGCAATTAGTGGGAGGAATTGAGGGCTTCCTAATTGGGTTTAGTAAAGAGGGAAAGTTTAAATTAAACCCAATTCAAATAGGTTTAATTTAGGAACTTTCCTAAAATAGATTTGGTATTTTAGGAAAGATTTTAAATTGCAAATTGAACAAATTTGAATTCAGAAATCTGTCCCAAAATATCCAATCCCGATTAGGCAATGAAACTTAATGGGAAAGGGGGAGTGGGAGCTGGCGGCTAGATGGCTGGAGCCGGCGGTATGGGGACTCGGGTTGGGGGTTTTGGCCGTGGGGTTAGGAGGTAGGGGAAAGGGATTCAGGTGTGGTGGAATCCGGCGGCTAAGTGAGAGTGGAAAGGGGAAGGAAGAAACAAAAGGAAGAAAAGAAAACGAGAAAAATGAAAGAAACCACGAACCCAACTTATCTAGGTTGGTGGGTGTTGCACAAACCTCCCTCTCCTAATATATATAATAGAAAACACAATTCTAATCAGTGATATCCAACTTTAATATTTAATTTTTTTGTAGAAGATAAAACTTTAATACTTGATATATATTTTGGTATATATGTTTGGTATATATTTAATATCAACTAAATAAGCAAAAAAATAGTAAAACAATAGAGAAAATATTAAAAAAATAAAAAAAATAAGAATTAGTATGACAAAAATTGAGTACATGATATCCAACTTTTATGTATGTAATATGAACAATTATCAATCAAAATTATAATAAGATAAAGCAATGTGTGAAAGATTTAAGTATCATAGATCTATTATATAGAAGAATGCAGATATAGATGAATATATAACTTTAATAACAAAGGACGTGGGGTTAAAATAAAGAAGTATCTCAAGAGTTTTATGTGAAAAGAGTATATCAAGAAGACTTAGGTTAATTTTATAAATCCGCAATTAGGGTGGTAATATTACATAGATACAAATATCTAGTTCTAAATATTTCATATCGAAGAATAGCATAAATGAAAATATTAGGATGTATGTGTTGTAAAATTAGGAAGGGTAAATTAAGAAATGATTATATAAGAGGAACAGTTTGAGCAATATCTAATGAAATGAGATTGGTGTTTTGGACATGTGCAAAAAAGCATTTAAAAGGCACCCATTATGCAAGAAGTTAAAATTAATGTCAAATGATTAAAAAAGAAAATGGATAAAGCCTAATGCAACATTGATAAAAGTTAGTCAAAACGATTTATGAAGAATAGGCTAACACTCATATAACCCTAAACAAAAAATAAATGAAGAATGAGGATTCATAAAGCCGAATACAAATAGTTGAGATTAAGCTGATAATGATAATGGTATTAGCTGAACTTTCATAATTGGATATGGAACAAGTTTAATCTCACCATAGACCTAAGTAAAAATACAATTTATAGTGCCAATATCTGCAACAAAATGTGATGAGAGTTTTAAATGAAGGATGAAATTTCACTTAACATTAAAAAAGGCCCAAATTCTTGACATAGAAATATGTTGAATTGATGAAATATTTCTCACCCTAGTTCATTTAAAATTTAATGTCACCTGAACAAAAAAAAAATCCTACAGGAAAGTTCTGGAAAAGAGAACAAACCTCATAAGAGGCCTCATGTTGAGCTGATAGACCAAGTGAACCATTGGCTACAGTGTTGTCTCTTTTTAAATAATCTCTTTTGTGAAATCTCAAATTTAAACTTCCACGGAAAAAGTTTGGTTCATTGTCAGAGCCTTCATCCCCAGATATTGAAGTTTCAAAGTCCACTTCCATTTCATCTTCATAGTCAGAATCAACCCTCTCAAGCTCATGACCATCCAAAGAATCCTCACTATTGAATCCCGTCCGGAGGAGTACATCACTCAACGATCTCAATCTTCCACGGCACACCTTTCCCCTAGTTGAATCCTCACAATCCTCTCTATTCCTTTTTTCTTCAGCTGTCTCATAGTAAACATGAAATGTAAAATTATTTAAATCAAATGTAAGAACAATTTAATGTGTCACCTACACTAATTTAACAGAGGTCTAAGGCCAAAAAAAAAAGAGATAAAATTTACAAATGGATAACCTGAAGGTATAAAATAAACGTGAAAAACATATAGACTAGAGTAAAAAGCAAAAACTGTCAGACGAAAGATATTCTCTGCCCTGGTCTATAACTGATCGACTATGGTCATACCATGTTTGACTATAATTAAAGTATTTTTTAAGCTTGTTCAATCACATTCCAAATAATATGTTTAACCTCCATCAGCTTAATGTTTGATTGAACTTCTAAACAAAAGCTTTTAGAAAGGTAAATATTTTGAATTTGTCAAACAGCAACCACAGTTACTATCAAATTCAAACATATGCTAAACAAGTAATTTGAAAACTAATAAAAGTTAAGGATGTGGAGAAACATAAAAAATAAAAATAAAAAGATGATTCATACATGTAGAAGATTATCAATATAATAGAAAAAAAGGGGATTTCATCTTCACCATCTGAGCAAACTACTTGCCCTTCAATTTTTTCATGAAGAAATTTCTTATCAAGCCTGTGCCTTGCGTCATATCTGGTTTGAACATTTTTAATGAATTTTCCAAATCCTTTTTGAACATTTTTTATCAAATCATTTTGGTTCACCTGTTTTTCTTTTAAGCCAGCCCAATACTGATATGTTTGCTTGCTGCCAAATTCGCCATAAAATATCACATACCATCACTATTTACTGTCAATCAATGATTGATGAGCAGAAAGATGCTGCTCATCTGACCACAAAAATAAATGCCCCAAGGGGCATTTGTAAAAGGTATTTTGAGCACAAAATCACCTAAAATATAACCAAAAGTCTCCTCCCCGTTGCATAAAAATGATGTGAATTCGTTGCACATGTGGTGCTTAAAGTCTCCCTCTCAATTTTCTACTTGTCCTCATGAGATTTTTATGAGTGAATGGGCAGAACAGTGAGTAAAGGAGAGGAAGACAACAAAAAAAATTTGGAGGGGGAAATTTCGCTAGCAGTTGTTACAAAGAGTGGAAAGTAGAAGCCAGAAGAAGAAAATTGAAGAGGGGGTTAAAGGATTTTCAAAGAAAATATCTTTTTTTTTTTTCAATTTTGGGGGGCACTAGAGCCCAATTACTTCTTCTTTCATCTAGTCACCCAACATTGGGTTGGAAGGTGCTGCACCATTAAAACTAAATTTTTTTTTAAGTAGAAATTTTTTAATATATTTACATTTTTCTTTTTTAATACATATAATATATACATAAAAATGTTATTATTTATTTATTTATTATTATTAATTATTATATGCATATCCTTTATTGCTATTATTATCAATTACTATCTCTCTCTCATTTTCTCTTAATTATTACCTAATATGGTTTTAAGTTTAATTAATTAAATAACAATTGATGCTCAAAATATATGCATATAGGATATACAACTCATAAACACTCTAATTCGTAAAAGTTTCACTTTGCTTTGCACTTCACACATTGAAGCAAAAAAAAAAACACTTGCTCATCACAGAGCACTTAGTGCTTTGAAGATATTGCTTATTACAAGTGCACAAAGCAAGAGACAATAGAATGACAAGGTAAAAGTTGTGACCTCTTTCAAAAGAACAAACAATTCAAAATTGAATTATATCATTTAAATAACCTAATACCAAAAAATATAGCCCAAGAATCATCATTTTCATTAACCTAATCCCAACTATTTAAGGTTATATTTGCAAATCCCCAAAAACTTGAATGAACTAAACAAAACGATTTGTGACATCAAGTATTGAGAATATGATTCAAATCAACAGGAAAAAGAAAAAATTGAACAAATCATGTAAAGAGTGAAGTACAAAGAAGAAAATAAAATAAAAAAGTAAACTTTTCGCATTAAAATATCATAGCATAAGACAGGAGAAACAAACCTGCAGCAATATGATCCATTATGTTTACCACCTTTTCTGCAGCCTCAGAGTTTGTTGGATCTAATTCACGTGCAGCCAAAGCATAATCTAAGGCTTCTTTGTGTTTCCGTAACTGCTTACACCAATCATAGTTATTCAACAGAAAGCAAGGACAATTAGATAAATAAACTGCAGGACCTTTAAATAAACAGGTGGAAGCCGTAAGGTTTAAATACAGGCTACTGACATCCTAGACGAAAAACATACCTGCATAAGTGCTTTTGACATGTAGTAATATGCTCTAAATGATGTTGGATTAATGCTTCGAGCATTGTTACAATCTCTTATAGCCATATGAACATCATTTTTCCATTTTCTCTGGGATTGAAACGTCAGACTTAATATAGTTAAGCAATAAGTTTTATAGACTAAAAAGACCATTACGAACCTTAAGAAGCAAAGCTGCTCGAATGCACAAGCATTCATGCCTCATTGCAGGGCCAACATCAGGACCTTTGCCATGAAGCACTTCATTGCACATCTCAATTCCATGAAAGACATTTGATCCTTCTTCTAAAGTTTTTGCGGCTTCTTGCACCAACATCTTGCACATTTCAAGCTAAACAAATTCCTCACTCACTATCAACATTTGCATTCGAGACTAAAGGAACTAGCATAAATTGAAAAATCAAACTTCCTACCCTTCCCAAATGGCGTTTACTTCCAGTGAATTGGCTTGAACTTGTTTTAAGTGGCAGTAGACCGGTTTCTCTACAGCTGTTGATTGATAGCAGCTTTGAAACATCATTAACAAAGTACCTCATGGTATCCTGATCACCTAGGATTTGTCACAGTATAGAATTAAATAGATGATGACAGCAAAAAACGCTTTTCTTTCAGAAGGAGAACATCTTGGCGGTGACTACATAAGGCTGTCAATCTAGTTCAATCTTCACTAGCAACAGGCCTTCAGCTTGATATCAAGCTTGAGCTCGGCTCATTTGTGAATCAAATGAGCAGAGCTTCAATAAAATTACAAGTTCTTCTACAAAGAACACAGAGTATCACCTGTTCATGTTTCCATAGAGATAACAAGTTGAATGTTCATGTAAGCCTATAACTATTTAAATGAAGCGCAAGTTTGTGTAATTATTAATGCATATAATGAGAAACTTATATATATATATATTTAAAATCAAATAAAATATTTGAAATGATATTATCTGCAAATAATGCTATAGAGGGGTTATCAAAATAAGAGATAAATGTGTAAATAATAGAGAATAGTTACTTTAAAGTTAAAAAAGCATTCAGAATGAGGAGCTAAGGAAAATCAAAGAAGATGTGTTATCAGATGGGAACAGCCACCCAGGCTACTCAGTTGTGGGGGAAAGACTGTACTATCAGGGAAGGAGTGTGATTCCAAGGTCTTCCATCCACATTCCCCAGCTGCTACAGGAGTTTCATGGGAGTGCCATAGGAGGGCATTCAGGAGTGCAAAAAACTTATAGCCGGTTAGCTGCTGAATTGTACTGGAAGGGGATAAGGAAAGATATAGAGGAGATGGTGGCGAAGTGTGATATCTGCCAGCGGAGCAAGTACCTGACGATGGCACCAGGGGGATTACTACAGCCTCTGGCCCTACCAGAGAAGGTTTGGGAGGAGATTACTATGGATTTCATTGATGGGCTCCCAAAATCAGAAGGCTACACAGTTATACTTGTAGTGGTCGACAGGCTGAGCAAATATGCTCATTTCATTCCCTTGAGACACCCGTACACAGCGGTGTCTGTAGCAGCAGCATTTGTGAGGGAGATAGTCCGCCTGCATGGGGTACCAGAGTCCATTATTTCTGATAGGGACAAGGTGTTCCTGAGCCATTTTTGGAGGGAGCTATTTAGGATGCAGGGAACAGATTTAAAGGAGCACAGCCTACCATCCATAGACTGATGGGCAAACGGAGGTGGTGAATAGGAGCTTGGAGACATACTTGAGGTGTTTCGTGTCTGAAACACCAAAGCATGGCCAAATGGCTAGCTTGGGCAGAATACTGGTACAATACCTCCTTTCACTCGGCGACCAAGATGACACCTTTTAAGGTGTTATATGGGAGGGACCCCCCACTTTGGTACACTACAGCCATAGTAGTATCTTAGTATCTGCAGTGGATCAGCATTTGAAGAAAGAGATCAGGTGTTGGAAGAGCTCAAGAGGCATTTACTTAGAGCCCAGCAACTTATGAAGAAGCAGGCGGACAGCAAAAGGAGAGACATACAGTTTGCAGTTGGGGACAAGGTCTACTTGAAGCTCCGACCATACTGACTATGGCCCAAAGGAGAAATGAGAAGCTCGCCGCAAGATATTTTGTCCCTTTTGAAGTAGAGGAGAGAATTGGAAAGTGGCCTATAGATCTAAGGCTTCCTCCAACAGCCAGAATACACCCCGTTTTTCATGTCTCACAGTTGAGGAGAGTGGTGGGGGAGCATGTAGTAAGCCCAGAGCTGCCCAGCACATTGAGGGAGGACATAGAATGATTGAGCCTCTAGCGGTAGAAGGAGGTGCGCATCAATGAGAAGGGGAAAAGAAGTGAAGATTAGGTGGAGCGGCCTCCCAGACTATGAGGCCACCTGGAGTCACAGGAGAGGATTGCAGAGCAGTTTCCTGCTTTCCACCTTGAGGAAAGGTGGTACTTGGGAGCGGGTAATGTTAGCCGGTCCAGCCTGGACCGGCCCAACCTGGACCGGCTCCAGACCGTCCGGTCTTCTCCAGGGGACAGGCGGCAGGAAACGGATAATAAGGGGGAGGCGAAGAGGGAAAGGGCCAAGGGGTGGGGTCCACTTGCAATTCAAACATGGTTTAAGTGTTTTTGGAGGGAGAAGGAAGGGTAGAGAGTCCTTTTGCTTTTGTTTTGAATTTAGATTGTATTAAGAGGGAGTTAACCTAGGTTTTGTTTTTCATGTTGATTTTGAATTGATTGGGAAGAGAGCTAGTTTTTTCTTTTGGGCTCTAGGCTACGGCTAGAGATTTGGAGAGTTATTCCTTCCTCTTCGAATCGAATGAAACTTGTATCTTTCTTATCTTTTGCATTGACTAGTGAATCAATCGTTTGCTATTTTTTTTCCTATTTTTCCTAACGATTCTCTTCAGATTTTTTCCACTGTTTTGTGTTTAGTGGCTGTTTTCTCATAGAAAACAGCGATTGTGCGATTTGGCTTAGATCCGATAGGAATCACTTGAAATACTCAAGTGGACCTATCATAACTTACAAACAAAGATAAAACATTATTAAAATATTTAATAGAATTTTATAAATAAAATTTACTGCTTATGAGTCGTGTATGCAGTGCTTATGCGTTGCGCGTTAATGTGTATTTTGTGCGTTCGTAATCGTAATTTGTGCGTTCGTAATGCGTATTTTGTGCGCTGCAGTATGCGTACTATGCTTAATTTAATGCGTATTATCATTTAATATGTAATTTTTTACTCAAAACCAATGTAAATAAACATTATAACAAGAATTGAAAGATATATCTTTAGTGGTTACATCAATGAGTTACACTTTTCTTCAAGTGGTCTCGCATTTATATAATAGAAATATGAATGTTGAGCAATAGTAAGTAATAAAGGCTCATAAAAAATCAACCAACCCTCTTACCTCTCCAACCATACCTTTCTAAAGGCTCATAAAATAATTAATATAATTTTTAAATAAAATTTACTGTGTACGTGTGCGTTCTTTTGTGCGTCGTATTTGTGTATACGGTGTACGTTGTTGCGTGCGTTACGCGTTTAACAAAATATAGTCTTCAGAAATAAACATTTATACCACAGAATCAGAATGAAAAATATTATACACAAAAACATTTATACACAAAACATTATACACATATGAAAACTATTATTTTGCAACGTTTTACAAAATAGTTCATATGCAAATTCTGTCCTACTTTGCATGTCTCGTTGCCAAATTTGTACTATTAGTCCAATCAGTGTGCCTTTCAAGACTTATTCTTTCCATATATGTTACAGATATACATCTCTACAATCAAAAGAGTTTCTCCTGTTTTGGTAGACCTTTAAATGATAAGAATACTTCCATTTTCTATATCACTATCCAAAAGCTCCTTTCGTGTCAGAATATAAGGGCTTTAAGCTGAAATATACGTAGAGCAAGGATTAGTTCGTTAAATTTTTTTAAAATATGTATAGAGTCTCATGTTATTCTAAGTATCTACAAGAATAACACTTACGATTTTTGGAAACAACAAGAGCATAGTTCTCTTGACGCGGTGGTTCAATGAGTCATAAATTTCACTGTTGTTCTTTCAGCCAAAACCAACCAAGAAGGATAATGTGGGATACGGATTCAGATGATTGGTTTGTAATAAAAAAATTTGAAGTAACAGAAAGCTCGTTCGTTATATTGGTCGATTTGCAATTTGGACTAATTTTCCCTTGTTATCTGGCAAGTGCAAGTAGTAAAATGTAGAGAACTAAATGAATGGGTACTAAGTTACTAATCCAATAGTTAAACTGATAAATTGAATACTAAGTTACTAACCCAATAATTGTGAAGATGTATAGAATTTATGGTACTTTGTCTGGCTAAGGTACACTTCTCTCTAAGAGATAGGCAAAAATATCTATATGTCATTGCCTTTAAATAACCTGTTCGCCTATAATAACTCATCAATTCTCAGATCTGGAAAAATAAGAATGTTAACAAACAAACACGATACTAATCGTCCCTGCAAAAAAAAAAAATAAAATACGCATTTCATACGCAAGATACACACGCATACATAGTATACCACACGCCATACAACCATATCATACGCATACAACACGCATATCATACGCATAACACACGCATATCATACGCATACAGATCTTCAAACAAAAAATAAGTTGCAATTTTTTACCTTTTATAGAACTTTTTCAAACATTCTAGCCCACAAATTTCTCTTCAGAAGTCAATATACAGGAAGACCTTTGTAATTTTCTATTTCATCTGCATAAACATAAGTTACAGGTTGTTTATTTGAATGTTTATCTACTGTATTGGTTCATTTGGATTTGTTATATGGAATAAGTTGCATTTCTGCTGGGACTGGCTCATTTGTTTGGATTAGATCTTTGTGGATTGGCTTATTTGTGGGGATTGGATCTTTTGTTGGATTGGCTCATTTGGTTCATTGGGGCTGTGGGGAGAGATATCTGCTTTATGTCTCTTATTGGAAGATGAAGAGTAGCTAACAGATCTTTTATAAGGAACTATTTTGCTCTGATCAATGTAATTATTGAGCTTGACCTCAATAACTCCAACTCTCTCAGTAAGATCTTCAAACTTTTGCTAGCTCTGCTTCAAATTCTCGAAAAAGTTTGTACATATTATTGGCATGATTTCATTATGTTTCTTGTAGAGACGAAGTGCTTCAGCAGAAAAACTTAAATGTGGTTGCTGAGGAGATTGGTGGGGTCTTGCTGAGGAGTGTGTAATGATGGGGAGGATTGGGGGGTTGTTTTGATCGGTGGATAGTCATGAGGGGAATCAGGGGATGGAGGCTACTGCTGTGGATATTCTCGACAATAAACCATTATCCATTTTCTGTGGCCTGGAAAACTGCCTGGGTAAGATCATTACAAATCTGTACTTTTCCTATATTTGCAAATAAGTTTATGTGAATCACCTCTTTATATATACAAATCATCGGCCCATCGAAGAAAACGATCCTTTGTCGCATACATATGAGCATGAATAGTAGTATGCGTCCAGAACTCAAATCGTGCATAAGATTGAAAGAAAATTTTAGCACTCACATTTTTAAGCCAATAAAATTTGAATGGAAATTTAGCAGTAGCACTAGCACTCACAATTACCAGAGGTACAAAACCGTTGATGTAAACCTGCTGGCTCTTATTGAAATCTTGGAGGATGTCTTAATTAAACTCCCAACTAAAAACTCCCAATTGAACTAGCCCAATATTGACAAAAAAATCATCTGGATTATTTTTATTTCTTTGAATCAACTGAGGGTTTTTTGAAGTTTTAAGTTGAAAAAATAATTTGAACATAAAGTACAGATAAACGTTCTTAACATAGTCTCCGCGGGGGTTTGCTTGTTCAACTTCCATCATGTCGTTCCTTATTTTCGTTGATGTAATTGAAGATGTGTCTAAGGAATGTCAGGATTATTTCTACCCTTTTATTGGCAGACCGAGTAAGAAGGGCCACTTCATCAGCAGTGAAAGGATATGAGTTGTCCTTTGATAACAAAGCATTGTTTTTTTTGAAATGTGCCCACCTTGAGATTCTAGCTCATAAATTAAAGAGGGACATTTGCTCAAACCCTGAGGAAATTCCAAAAACTGTATCACCTTTAAATGTTTCAATTTGTCCTTGACTTCAGGAGTAATTTGCCGAGCAAAGTTATCACAGATTGTTCGAAACGAAGAAACATAGCATCTATAGGTAATTGGACGAACATATATCTGAAAATTATAAAAAATGATAAATTTAAAATAAGTAAATGAGATACGCACAAAAAACGCATAACATACGCAGAATATAAGCAACGGTCACGCACAGTGTATGCATAACATACGCATATAGTACGCACATCACACGCACAAGAACGAACAGTGCAGGAAACATGGCAGCAAATTATACACACGCATAAAGTACGCACAATATAAGCACTGAGAACGCAACGTATACGCATATAATACGCACAAAAGACGCATTGTGTACGCACAGCCTACGCATATTTACTCGGTGTTTAAAATTTAGTTAGATTTTATGTTTCAATTTTCAACATAAATTTATCATAAACCCTGAATACAGAGAAAACACGATGGCATCACAGTATCAAACATTTAAAAAGTTTCAATAAGCCATGCATATGCATAGAATAAGTATAAAATCGGAAGATCTTCAGAGCCTTGAACACCAACGCATAGCATAACCATAAAATACGCATTACGAAACAGAAAACATAGCATTAAGTTACCTTTTTCTTTGGGGGTGACGACATCTTAGAAGAAACTGAGTGAAGAATGCTTGATATTGCTTCGGAGTGAATGCTTGAAAGTTCGAAAGTTTATTGTAACTTGAAAATCGAAACGTCGACTCCGCCATTCGACCTTTACAAGGGTTTAAATGTTGATGTCACGTCGACATTTCACTAGGCGCGGCACGTCGGCAACTGGGGGTCCGAACTGAAAAAAAAAATTAGGTTAATTTTTAAAAAGGCGACGCCTTAAATATATGAGGCGAGGCGCGCCTTATAGCGTGCCTCAGTAAACTTGAGGCGTAAGCCTCATAAACTAAACTTATTGCGTAGGCTTTGAGACTTAAATGGACGAAATTGCGCTGAGGCGCGCCTTTTATTGCGCAATTTTAAACGTTGGTTATAGTAACAAAACATTGCCTCGTTTCGGAATCAACTGCCTAAGGTGGGGCCAAATCGGAAACCTTCAAGTGATGCATCTTCCTCTCTTTTTTTTTTTTTTAATTTAGTCAACAGAGCCAGTAACTTACATTGGGCTTGAAGTAAACAACTACAACGTACAGAGACTGAGACAGATAGATATAGGAGAAAAGAAAGAACGCCTTTGTTTTTCTGAGCCTTTCTTATGACAAATATTTTCCTTAATGAGATTCTACCCGAAATCCAATCCGTAATTCATGTGTATATATTTTATATGGACGACCTATGTTCTTCTAAATCAAAAGTTGTAACGGGCTTACTGAAATTTGGAATTTAAATTTCAAAATACAATAGAATAAACTCTGAAGATAGATATAAGCCTGTATATTCTGAAACTTTTTTAATGAGTATTGTATACCAATTGAGTATACTCTCTCAAAAATTTGCTTTACAGTTGCGAGTTATGTGCGGTTTAAATGTTATGGTGAAGTACACTGCTTTAAACTTGTAGGCTTTGTGAACTACCATAATATATCTAAAACATGTCTTCTACCCAGGTAACATGCGGGGAATGTGTTGGAAGCACAATAAGGATATGTTTTTCAAGAAACCTAAGTGGACTAGTTATCTATGCTTTTTAAGCCTTTTGTTTCTGTTTTCTTGCAATTTTCAAGCAATATTTCTCTTCTTTTTTTAACTTTGATTATACATGTTAGTGATTGCCAAGTTCATTAATAATTTTGTTTGTGTTTGTTCAGCGGCTGCAATATCTCACACTAAGTCAATTTCCAAATCAGCTACAGTTTCAAATGACCACCTCCTCAGAAGCCCCGGCCCCAAGCTGTACTGACTACTTCTGGAACTGTCAATACACTAAGAGGTGATATGAACCCTGGAGAAATCAATCCCACCGTAAATATAAATAAAGAGGAAATGGAAATTGTTGAGAGAGAAATGCTGCCTAGAGTTTCCCGTGGATCCATGCAAGACATAAATGGATATGAGGGCGAGAAGCATGTTGGTAACTCTGCTCACACAAATTTGGAAGGGCATGACTTTGAAGGCAAAGTTGTCACTCATGTTTGTTAAAAGAGAAACTTTTAATCAATTTGAAATCGCAAAGGTTTTTACCATGAAGACTCAACAATTAAGGGGATCATGCCAATTCTTTAAATTTGTGTCCAATATTTTGTCAAGCATATCTGGTCTAATTAGATGGCTTATCTTTGAAATTAATTGATTGTGTGGATTTCTTTTGATGATTTAGCTTTGTTTGCAGCAGCTTTTTCAATTAGTTGCTTTCCAAACCACTACCACACATCTGTTTGGTTATTACCTTCTTATTGTTTTTCAAAAAAATTGGTGGTGAAAAGCACCTTTTTACAATCAAAACTATTAGAGTATAGTAGCTATGAAAAATGTTCCATGATTTTTTTAAAAGAAAATTATTTATAATGCCACAACAGCTTTCAAGCAAGTTGTGTTCCCCACAACAACTTTACAACTTATTTTATAAAAGCTACACCCATGCTATGGACCTTTAAATTAAAAAGCCCAGCACATTAGCTTCCTTGCGCCTATCGGGTTTCAACACATGCCAAGCTTTTTTGCTCTGTGTTTCAAGGCAGGTTGAATGGGGATCCCATGGGACAATAATGTACATCATGACGCTAACAAATCAACCCAACCAACATTCCAACTATGAGCTTTTAACTGCGACAACTTAAACATATAATTATTGTGGCTACGCGCACCATTCTTGCATGCTAATAGATCCTCCTCTAGGATTAAACAACCCTGAACTCGCACACATGTCAGGCTCCTGTTCTAAGTTTCAAGACTCATCAATAGGGGAGTCCATCAGGTTATGCAATGAGTTATGAGTACACAATAACATGTTTGCATGCTTGCGCAACTAACGCACAAGCGTCACACCCAACATGCCCTAAGTGGGTACTGTGGACATGCATGCGTAGAGGCCCAAGTGTCCAAGTGCTAAAATGTGAGCCCACTTGCCCGCCTATGCTTTCTTGCCAGCTTCACCTACCGATCGGTAGTAGAGGTTTTGGCCCCCAAGGGCATGTGAGCTTGGTTGCATTTGTACCTATCAACTAGATCATCGACATGAACATCCTGAAATGCAATATCAACGAGATGATGAGCATAATATTTTGCATGAAATTTAAATTCGTGTCAGGGCGTTGTACATGGTAGATTGGCTTTTACCATTGTTGCCCATTAAGATTTGGCCGCAAGTTATAGCAAATTCGTCCTCCCATTTGCAAAAGAGGAGCAAAAGAGTATCCCATGCATCAGCTTCATTGCGCCAACTGATCTTCGACACCCGTTAGCTTCCACGCATGTCAGGCTCCTTGGTTTGTGTTACTTGTGAACTCACTCAAGTATTTCCTATCACTCCAGTGGCAAATAAGATTAGAGAGAGTCGTCTTAGATAATTTGGTCTCTAATGACCCTATTTGGAAAGTAGATGTATTAAATCCAGCCTATCTTAAGAAAGTTAAACGTAGACCTAAAACAAATGGCCAGAAAATGACTTTTTTATTAGATTTAAATGAGATTTTGACTTTAAATAAGATACAATGGGCAAATAAGGACTCATGTAGACGACCCCACGTATTGGGATAAATGCTTGTTATTGTTGTCATCATCGAAATAAATAAAGAATGGTTTGAACCTCTTACTCTTAAGGGCATTTTACTAATAAGATATGTAGGTGTTAGAATAACATCTACCCAAAGATACTTCGTAACATTTATGGAGAACATTAGCGATCGAGCCACCTCTAAGAGATGCTCATATTTTCTTTCAACAACCCCATTTTATCAAAAGGAGCTTTGGTGGATAATCCTTCAATGTAGAGGATAATTTAATAAGATATATTTGAAATATTCTTTGACATTATCAATTTTTAGAACTTGAATTTTGAACTTAAATTGAATGTGGATCATGGTGTTGAAATTAATAAAAAATTGTATGCTTTTTTCATTTAAAAATAAGCAATTGAGAATAGTATGATTCTCAATAAAGGAAACAAATCATTTAGCTCCAAAAATATTTTTTTAATTTAGATGTTCCTCATACATTATGGTGGACTAGAGCAAAGTGTTGGAAGGTTTGTAGGTTTTTGAGTAGAAATTGCAAGTATGTTTAGCAAGATGACCAATATTACATTGAAAGTCGTTAAAATTTTAGTGCATGAATTAATTAAAGTAAAAATTTTTGGCCAACCATCACTATTATTATATAAAGTGTGATTGAAATTTGAAGTGGGGTTTGGTGAAACAATAACCAATCATTTTAGTTCATACCTCACTTGAGGGATTAGTCTTTAAAAGGTACATCATCAACACATCTCTAAAATGCCAATAATCCTCCCTGAGTTAGAGTCTTGAAAATGATAAAGATTAGATGAGAAACTGGCAATATAATTTTTTATCTAAAATGAGTTTGTTGATTGATAGTAAACTACAATCAACATTAGACATAAGAAGCACAAAATCAAATGTTAGATCTTTTGAGAGAAGAAAGAACTTATTCCAACCAATTTTATAATAAGCCATCTGTGATTCAAATATCATAATCATGACATGGGCTGTAATTCTTGAAAACTTTTTTGTCACTTGTCATATGATTTAACACTTCATAGTGTCTATTATCCAAGTAGTAATTTTCTTGTTTGCAATGAGAGCATATGATAATTTACCTTTTTGAGCAACCAAGCTTATCCGATAATATTTCAGTATAAGTTCTACTTGGAGAATAGTTAGTTGTCTTCAATTTACTATCCAAATGAATGAATACGAAAGAAGAGAGCTGTTGCAATTTTTCTTTGTTGTTAGTTCTCTTTGAAGTTTTCTAGTATAGTATTTTATCATGGATATCTCATGTTTTGGATCTAAATTTTCCATTTTGAAGTTGATTTACAGCATTTAAGTTGACAACTTCTTGACCAATGTCACAATTATCACCACCTTCTTTCTAAAAAGACAGACCCTTCACATATGTTTTCACCACTATTGTTGGAAAAAGGCTAGCTTTTAGTGTTGGAGAAAGACCAATCGAATTGGAGAAAAGACTCCATATTAAAAGACTCATTGGCCTCACAGGTAGTAGAACTATAATGTCTTTGATACTATCTTAAAAACTAGAATAAGAACGGAGTAAAAAATCTAATATTATACTAATAAATTTAATTCCCTTATTTTGTATAAAAAATAGAATGAGAAGTTGTACATGATAAGATAAAGAAACAACTATCAGGATAGAGAAATAAATCTAGAAACTAACATTTAATTCTGAAAGTAGAATTAAATAAACAGAAATAAGATATTGCTATCCACGAATCGCAGCTTGTTATAGATGAGAAGTGTTGTAAATGGAATGTTATAAGCGGATTTTTTCAATAGAATATTATTTTTAAGTGTTTTCATAGTCAATACAAAAAGATAAGAACTTAATGTTGATCTTAGACGTAAATCTACCAAAATTGGAAACTCTTAGGTATATTAATGATATCAGGCAATATTCCATTGTAATCTTTAATAGATTAAACTACCTTCGACATACAATTTTTTTCCTCAATTAAAATGTCTCCAAACACAAAAAAAAAAACTGGGAAACATACCAAGGTTAACATCCATCAGATAAGCATGCTCTCCACTATAACTCAATAGCACTTCATCTCCATTCGGACTGAATGCAACATGGGTTAAATGCAAGCTTGACCTCCTCTGTAGAGAGGTGAAAATAAGAAAAGCTGTCAATGACTTATATTGAGAGAACTACATTTCTGCACTTATTTGGAATTCAAATTAATCTTACCATTGCAGCAAAAAAATCACTCAACATACAATAATTCAAGCGTCAATATTAAACTTACGAACAAAATTATCAATTAACATAGATAATGTTGATAACTGCACGCACTGAAAGCTATTTACAAAAGAAAAAAATTTATCTTCAAATCAAAATATTGTATACTGAGCGAAGTAACATGGACTAGGTGATTATCACCACTTTAAGAATGTAAATCGAGAATCTGATATAGCATCTGCACAAAACTTAAACAATATGAGAATAAATAACTGAAGTTTTAACGAAATTCAACTTAGCTCCACTGATAATAAGGGATAAGTCAATTTCAAATCATGCCCTCTGCATTTCTATCAACTTGATTTTTTTCCATCACTTTCATCTTTTTTTTCTTTTGGTTGTTGATTTAATGGAATGGCGATTGTTCTTTAATTACTCATATGTATAACTTTCACTACTAGAGTCCTAAACAAAATCTTTTGTAGCAAAATTTAACCGCATTCCTCTTCATCAATCCTAATCTTTGATATCTTCTCCAAGCTTCTTGGGTTGAAGCAGATCTACACTCTCTTCAGTGGTAGCCACAGCTCTTTGAGACCAAAGTTTCACCCTAAATATTAGGGTTTTTAATTTGGCTCATAGATTGAAGATCACCCAAAAATCATAAAATATGCATATATGTATGTAACTGGATTTGAATATATATAAGTGGATGAATGCATGTTCGACTGATAAAGTGTCTTGGGGCATAAAAACAATAATAAAGATAAGATCAATCTTTTCATGAATCGAACCGAGATAGGATCTAGACAACTTTCAATATCTAATAGTTTATTTTATTAATTCACCTGCATATTACAAAGGTATACATTATTAAAAACAATCTTGAAAATTGTGATAAAAATTTGCTTTGAACTAAAAGTGCTAGAATTGTAAAAATACAGAATCGAGATTTGAATATTCTTGTAACCAAAATCAACTTGAGATTGAATATAGCCATCCACAAATAGGTTGACCAGCATACGGTTATGGCTCCCATGAGCTCTTGGACAGAATTCTTTCATGGACTAACCTTGCTCAACTTGCATCAATTTCTATATTCTTTTTTTCTGTCCACCTAGAGCTAGTAGGCTGTCCCAACTAAGGTTACTATCTTCTGGTTAGCCAGATAGATCTCTAGATTAACAAACAAGATCCAACAACAACATCTCAAAATCCTAAATATCTCCTGCAAAAGCATCATATCATCAATCCATGGGTAAAGAGGTAACAATACCATCATCCCAAGCATGAATAATTATGAAAGTCTTAGACCAGCCGGTCCAGGCGGGACCGGCTTGCGGACGAAGAAGAGTTTTTTTCCGCTGTAGCGGATGCCGCACGAGCCGCATGAGTTGACGGAGCCTTTTAGGAAGTATTTTTGAGGGTTTTGAGAGGGAAATTTGAAAGTAGGGACTGTTTAGAGATTTCCTTTTTGATTTGTATGTATTAAATAATTGGTTTCCCTAGGGTTTGGGCATCATGAATTTGGCTGAAATTTGAGATCTCTTATATTTAAGTTTTCATTGGGCTCTAGCGGTGTCTAGAGATTTGGGAGAGATCGATCCTCCTCTCAAATTGAGGATCAAGTGTATCTTGCTATTTTTCGTGTTCCTTTCATCAAAAAAATACAAATTACCTACTGTTTTTTTGTGGTTTTGTGTGGATTTTGTGAAGGATTCTTGCTGTTTTTCGAAGATTGATAGGAAATAATTGTGATCTACAAGTGTTTCATATCAAATTGGTATCAGAGCAAGTCGTGGGACCGGTGGAGGGCTGATTTCGGCAAATTTCAGCAGTGATTAATTGCCCGAAAGGAAGGGGAAGTGCTGTTTTTGAAGTTCCAAATTCAGAATTTGTGATTTTACAAACTCCGGATTGTGATGGCGGCCAAAAAGGTGGATGCTCTGGAGGAAAGGCTTGAAGGGGAGATGAATCAAATCAAAACGACGGTGGGGGAAAGGATTTCCTCCATGGAAGGACAAGTCGCCGATCTCCGAGACATGAAGAAGAAGATGTTAGAAAGTCAAAATCAAACGGCGGCTTTCGTGGCAAGAGGGGAAGGAAAAAAGTACGAATTCGGAAATTCGGAGGGAGGAAGATGAGGTGGAAATCATGGAAGGAGGAAGAAGAAGGCCCCATCTAGAGCCTGTCCAGAGGGAAGAAAGAGGGGGTGGATATGGGGAACGCCAGAAGGGATACTATGGTCGTCGAGGTGCTGATTTTGAAGACAGAAGGGGGGATTTCGAAGGGGGTTTGGGCTATGGTAGAGCAAGGGAAGACTGGGAAACATGGGGTGCACCAAGCACTTGGAAGAGGGGAAACTATGGAAGAATCCGGGGCAATGGGGGCGACCAGAAGGTGAGGAAGTTGAAGATGCCCATATGTGAAGGAGAAGATGCGTATGGGTGGATTTCCAAGGTGGAGAGCTACTTCGCCGTCAATGGGCTGACGGAGGAGGAGAAGCTGACCGCAGCCGGATTGTGCTTGGAAGGAAAAGCCCTATCGTGATATCAGTGGAGAGATCAGATGAGGCCTATCAGGAACTGGAAGGAATTCAAAAACTGCATAATAGAACGTTTCCAAACCGACCGGTCAGGAGATTTCTATGAGCAGTTCTTTGCTCTGGTGCATGAGGGATCAGTAGCAAACTAGCGTGAGTGGTTCGAGCACCTGGCTAGTAGGGTGGAGCGATTATCAGATATCGTATTGGAGGAGAACTTCATGAAGGGGTTGAAGGCAGATATCCGAGCGGCAGTGAAAGTTCTGATGCCTAGTGACTTGGAGGCAATGAAGTTGGCACAGCTGGTAGAAAATCAGAAGATTCTGGAGAAGGGAGCCAGGAGCAGCAGCTTAGGAGGCTCCTACAAGACTACGACCGCTCTTTTAGCTAGACCTGTCAATTTTGGGTTACGGGTCGGGTTCGGGTCGAACCCGAAACTGACCCGGCACTATTCGGGTTCGGGTTGACCCGACCCGGTTTTGCAAACGGGTCAATTTTCTGGACCCGAACCCGACCCGACCCGCGTAGCCGTGGACGCGACATTGCCTTTGGACGCCGACGCGGATCTGCGGACGCCGGCGACGCCGAACTGGCCTGGGCCGCCCGCCGCCTGGCCTCGCCGCCTCGGGACGCAACACGAAAACGGCGCGGAACTGGCCACTGGCCAGTCTGTCCTAGCCTGCCTCGGGACGGCGCGGAAATGGGCCAAATGGCCTGGCATCGGGAATTGGGACGCTGCGCGCCTGCGCGGAACTGGCTTGGCCAGTTGGCCTCGGGACCCGATGTGACGCGTCCGGGCAGCGGGGCAGCCGGGAAACGGGTCATTCCGGGCAGGGATTGTGTGCATTCCGGGTCATTTTGGGTTATTCCCGAGTTCCCGGGTCAACCCAAACCCAAAATTTTTAGGTCGGGTTCGGGTCGGATTTTCGGGTCGGGTCCAATATTGACAGGTCTACTTTTAGCACCCAAGGGGCCTGCATCAGGCAACATTAATGAGACCACCAGGGAGAAGCCAGTAGGAGGAGGGAGTGGGGACGACTTCAAGAAGCTCACTGCGATAGAATTACAGGAGAAGAGGACGAAGGGGATTTGTTTCAGATATGACGAGAGGTATACGTCGGGGCACAGGTGTAAGGATCGAACTCTTCAGGTTCTTACCATTTGTGATGAAGAAGGAATGGAGGGTGTCATCTTTCCACCTTGCGGACAAGGTGGATCTTTGGGAGGGGAGTATTGTTAGACCGGTCCACTGGACCGATCCAGCCGGTCCAGGCGAGACCGGCTTTTTGTGGGCGCGGGGGGGTTTTTTTTCTTGCGCGG
>NW_021319809.1:384076-391607 GCF_001605985.2 Dendrobium catenatum | reverse complement strand
AGAGGGAAATTTGAATGTAGGGACTGTTTAGAGATTTCCTTTTGATTTGTATGCATTAAATAGTTGGTTTCCCTAGGGTTTGGGCATCTTGAATTTGGCTGAAATTTGAGATCTTTTAGATTTAGGTTTTTTTTGGGCTCTAGCGACGTCTAGAGATTTGGGAGAGAGAGATTTGGGAGAGATCGATCCTCCTCTCGAATTGAGGATCAAGTGTATCTTGCTATTTTCCGTGTTCCTTTCATCAAAAAAATACAAATTATCTACTGTTTTTGTGGTTTTGTGTGGATTTTGTGAGGGATTCTCGCTATTTTTCGAGGATTGATAGGAAATACTTGTGATCTACAAGTGTTTCCTATCAGAAAGAAAAAAAGTGAGAACAAAGACTACATAAATGCCAAGCATTATCAATCCATATTGAAATTATAACCTACATATAAGCAAAATAAACCAAAGTGTCCATCACATAATTATTGATGAAAGTAACAAAATGGAGAAATTTTTAGGACAAAACTATAGCCCTACATATTTGAGTAGATTAACTCAAACAGAATATTATGAAAACTATTGGTAAAATAAGAAAAATATATATGTTGTTTTTTTCCCAACTTGTACTTAAGAAAGTCAAATTTTGAAAGAGACGAGGAGAAAAAATCTTCAAGTCTATTAGGAGGAGTATAGCCCGAGCAAATATGACATGATATAGAGTAATAGTGGAAGAGAGGGAGGGTAGAAGGTTTATAGGTGGTTAAGTAGCGTAGATTATGCCAAATTCAACACCTTAATGACTCCGCCTATTAACTTCCCTTAACTCAGATCCTGAAAATACAATGAGAAGGATCAATAGTTACTGAATAATTATGATTTCTTATAAGATAATAAATAGACTATGGATTTAAAAGAAACTATGGGGCATACTAAACATCTAAGAGAGATTTGGAAGAATTGACAATGCCTTTTCCTAGAATAGAGGGAACAATCAACAGCAATGACATGTACAAAGAAAATATTTGGAGAGAGAAAATTAGTTGGTGGTACATGTTATATATGAAGAGGACTTGGATCTAAAAACCTAGCAGCGGATCCAAATGAAGAGATGATATAAGATGCTGAGAGAGAGATCTGAAATTGTCGGAGCAATCAGTCATTATCTTCCAGAGAGATAATAATAGCCATAGAGAAAAAAAGCACCATAAAAAGTGGGTAGGAATTACTGATTATGAAAGAATTTAAGGCAGTGGAGAGATGCCTAAACTTTTGCAAACAACGTTGAAGAGAATGATTTGTTTAATTGTAACGAGGGCAACGAGAAAAAGCAATATGGATTCAACCTAAACTGCCACCAATTAGCCACCACATCCATGGCTCCCTCCCCAATCCTTATGGACAGTTGCCAAGGCAGATTGGTGGGGTCAAAGGTTAAGGAGTTGAGAGTTCAACAATTGGAAGAACTACGGGGAGTGTTTGCAATTTTGGAATCATGTAGTTAGCCATCAATTAAGACTGCAACTTTATAACGGGGGAAGCAAGATAAAGATATATTTGAGAAAAAAATCATCATTCTACTACTACAAAATTGTTGATAAATAGTGCAAGGCGATACTGAAGTACTTAATCTCATTCTCGTCTTTATGTGTCATAGCATTCCTAACCTTCATATCATTTTGCTAAAGAAAGCAAATCTTAAAATAAAGAGTGAACACACAAAAGATTACTATCCTAAAAGAATGCGGAATGAAGAAACTTTCACATCTTCTTTCATACATGACAATAGAGAGAACGGAAGGTTCAAGATTATTAAGTAGAAAAGTAAGAACATAGTAGATGATCACTAGCCATTTTGAAAAATTGACAGTATCATTTCGATTAGGAGAAGCATCAAGGTGATCAACCTTATCATAAGAATTAACAAGTAAAAGGCCCTTATCTATAGGAGATAAGGTGTACCATTGACTTGGATTGTAATATTGATGATGGAGGGGAGTTTTGAGACATTAAGAGGACGTTGGGAGGCCATGACACCATATGAGAGAGAGAGACAGACAAACAGAAAATTTGAGAGCCTAAGATCACTGAGAATGAGAGTCATCTGATGCAAGAAGTGGTGGTGCCTAAAGAAGTGATGTAAACAAAAATTTGGGAAGGGACCCAAATTTTTGATCAAAAAAACTAACTCTTTCTTAGAACAAAATAAAGACATAGAATAGACAAATAAACTAAAAACAACAACTTTACTTCATAATATAAAAACTATTACAACTTAGACAAGACTTACAAACGACTCTTGCAAGACACTTACAATTTGGACGCTTCAAATGCAATGGTGAGCATGGATCAAACAATCTCATCCACTTGCATAAAGGGGCAATATGTGGACGGCGTATGTTCGTAGGCAGAAGGCACAAGTTGCATGCACAATGCAACCAGATTGCGAATGGATTGTAGAGCTAAAGAGCGGGAGGTCAAGCTCGCAAGGGGAAGTTTGTGCTTGCAAGCAGAACTTTGGGTCATGATCAGGAGGTCTGGTCATAGACAAAATCATGACCAGGCAAACTTTGGTCGTAGATAGAGAGAGAGGAGCAAGGCATGAGACTAACCTCGCTCTTATACATTTTTTAGAGGAAAGGTCGTTTATTGTGTATTATTCACTAAAGGAATAATCTATTTATAAAAGAATAATGAGTATAATGTTCTAAGATACAATACACTAAGCATACTCCACTCAATAAAAAATGGAATATTTTCCGCATTTTATATCTCTCTATGCTTAACAAAAACTAATAAGTAAGCTGAAATTTGCCAAACTTACGTGCTCTGAAAGATGCATTGGACAAAAATAACTAATGCAAGGAGGTGGTTTTGCTTTGGTCTGGCAAGTTGTCAATGGAGGAAGCATTCTCCTATCATACAATCGGGCAAACGCATCACTGTGCACAAGAAAGAAATTAAGATAAGTTTATAAGGTACTTAATATGCATGATTATAGAATTGTGACAATTAACGGAATCTATAATGTTTACCTTCCCCCTACAAGGATTTGATGGGGTCGCGTGGTACTTATGTCACAAGATTTCAGTAATAAGCAAAGCTTTGGAGGATCAGCTAGAGATTTTTTTGCCCCACATCGAAGGTCAAGCTACCAAAAGGTGCAAAAGTTGAATGAGAGCTGTAACACAACATATTCATGAAGCAAAATTCTTGAAGCCAGAAAACAGAACAAACTGCAGTACTTTTTCACATAGAATACTTTTGTTCATCTAAATAAGTCGAGAGTGCTTTACAAAAATGCATCAATTACTCATGAAGCTTACAAGTTTTTTCCTAGATCCTATTTCTCAAAATCTAAGTAACACTGTTTATAGCATAAGTTGTTGACAGCGTAAAATCAAAGAAGTTCAAGCACCTGATACAGTCATTTAAATCATATAGTTCATGAATCTTGTAGGTTCTAGAATCTACACACTTGTGAAAGTATGAATTATGTGATTTAATATGCTCCGCTACCATGCAATTGGAGGTAGAGATAGTACTTACAAGAACATTGCGGCATTCCTGACTAGAAGAACCTGCAGGAGGGCAAGTAGAACATTCCCTTAAGTCATGTTGCCTTAATGTCCCATCCTCACTTGCACTCCACAATATATGAGGATTTCCAACTTCAACCTGTAAAGGAAATACTGATAAGAAAAAAAAAATTCCATTTGCAAAGAAAACCAACAGATAAATAAGAGCAAGAGAACCGGACATAGATGATACATGTTATGTGAGGACAGGCAATTGAATACATGATAAAACAAAACAAAGAAAAAAGAAGTTAGTAGAAATCTTACAGCCAACTTCTTGACCCGCCTGGAATGGCACTGGAAAAACGCTGATGGTTCCAAGGTGCTAACATCGCCACTTTTCCACTTTGCATGAGACACATTGAACAGGCGAACCTAGAAGAAAAGAATAACCAGTGTTTATCCTGTCAAATTCAGGTCATCATGTGACGCTAACCTCCAAGCCCCAGCTCTCAGAACAGGAGACTACCTCTGCATCACCCGCACCAGAAACAAGAAGTTCATCACATGTCTCTGGAACAAATTTTGTACAAAATATGTTTGCAGAATGCCCCGTATCAATGCTATGAATCAGTCCACCGGTTGAGTAGCTCCATATATTAACCTGTGAAATCAAAAGCATTCAACTATCGAGCAAAGTTACAAAGCAAACCATTTTTATCAGGTTAATTTGAAAGTATTCTAAATTGACTATTAAATGAGAAGACATATTATAAGCTTGACAGGTATACTCTTTCCACGACTGGCTTGTAAAGGGAAGAGATGAGAGATCAGGAGAGAAAATAGCAAACTGATAGCCTTAAGAACATTCAATTAATCATAGCTTCACATAGAACATTTGACCAAAAAGACAAGTTCACAGAATTTACTCTGGTATCATCTGATCCGGAGATCAATAACGAGCCGCTTGAATTCCAAGAAATTGCATTAACACAACCATGATGGCCCTGTGAAGAGGTAAAAAACAATGGAAGACAATGTTAACACTCAACGGAGATCGATTAACCAGAAGCAAAGAAAATGATATGCAAAACATCTGACCCACGATGTCCGGCAAATCACTACCTACATCATCCAAGATTGTCAAAAAAAACTTATGCTGCATTACAACAGGGAGCAGCAATATTAAATGAAAGAAAGAGATCAAAGCGTTTCACAAATTAAAAAAAAAAAACATAATACTCTGCTGGACCGTTCATATATTGAACAGAAACTATTGCCATCAGTGATGTCTCAAGCTAATCTTTCTCAAAATTGCTACCGAGCTTTAAGCTAACAGTAGTACTCATGCCTACATGAATATAAATCCCTTTTAACCAATAAGAAGATAATATATTTGACTCCAAATTCAGCTAGACCTCTGGAGTTTAAAAAGCATTAATTAGCTAAAACGAGGCAAAATGATATAAACAATCATGAAATAAATGTTTTAAGAAAATCAAAAAGAGAATCGGGTCAGTGCAGTGTCACAAGGGTCAGCAATGGCCCATGTAGTGGCCCACACAGCAACACAAGCTCACATTTCCAGGAAAGGGCAGACTGGTATAAGTCAACCTTGACCCATGCAAGAATCCCAATGAGTCTGCCTAAACTTCACAAATTTATCTCTTTTTTGCAAAACAGTCATCCATTCAGAAGATTGTGGCCAGGTACTCCCACGCACTAGAAAGTATGTCATAAACAAGAGAAGGCCAACATTTTCCATAGTACAGGCATCTTTTGCTTCAGAAAAACACTGAAAAAATAAGAAAAAAGGGCAGAAAGAAAGAAACGGAGAAAAGAGCACCCTAACAGAATATTCAAAGAAAGAAAAATGAACATTCTTTAATGAGATTGCTCCCTCTCTCCTCTTTGATGCTTTCTATGCTTTCTTCGTCTACAAGGCTTCAACGACATCCCTTGAGTAATGATGCATTTAGATTTTTGCATTATTTTTGTTTTGAACAATATTAGTTATATTTTCTATTTTTTGTTTTATTTTTATGCTATCTAATGATGGTGGTAAATCCAATGATCATGGTAGGAATTGGTTTGGATTATGCTTACTTTGGGTTTGCTGGTTTTGGGGTCCATCATGTCCTTAGGGGAAGTTTGCTGGTTTCGAATGGGCCTTGGTTGTTAGTGGTTTGAGCTTGGTTTGTTGAAATTCTAGTTGTGCCAGCTCATTATGATCATATAGTGGTGAAGCTCATTATGAGCTAATGTTTAGTAATGAAATTAAAGAGAAAAGGAGCAAAATTTGGTGAGTGGAACTTGTTCTTTCATCTTCCTTTTGTCTCATGATCTGCTGCAATTTTCCTGCTGGTTTTCCTCCCACGGAATGCTACTGACTCTTCGGTTTGATGCCTTCTTTATTTCCTGTGGTCCCCTTTTCACTGTGAAATGAAGTTGGTTGTTGGACCCGATATTTACCTGTTTGATTCCTGTGCTTGGATGTTGGAACCGTGGCCTCCTCCTTGAGATTTGTTGTGTCGTTTGGGATTTCTGTGCATAATCTATTGGATTTTCAATTCCCCATTTATGTGGAATTGAAGTATTCTTTTGGGCTGTTTAGTTTCCCTCTATTGCCTATAAATGTGAGATGCTTTGAGATAAAATGGGTTGGTGAATATTGAGAGCAAAGTTGCTATAACCTGCGGGTTCTTCTTGGAAAAGCTTGAGAGCTTTGTTCATTCCCTCTTCTACCTCTTGGAAGGCTTGCGAGCTTCTCCACCCTTCATCTGGGCTTCTAACCGCTTTCTTCTCTCCGCAAGTTCCACTCCACTTGTATCTTTCTTCTAGTTCCGTTGGTAAAGTTTGTTGGCTGTTTTGGTGGATTTGTTGGCTGTTTTGGTGGCATTTGCTATAAGAGTTTGGAAGGACGTTGGACCCCTTTGCAGTGGTGGACCCTTGGTTTGCATATCTAAACATTATCTGAAATATATATTCCTACAATCGGTGCATGTGAGGAGTCCTCTTGTAGGATGTTCTGAAGATAGCTTTTGTTTGTTTTTAGTTTGTTTCTTTTGCTAACTTTCTTTTGCTTTGGCTTTGTTGGATGACGCTTCTTTTCTATTCTGAAATTTAGTTGTTTATTTAGCCTATTTTGTTCTCCAAGTGGTGTCTTAAATTTGTAAAGAGCTAGTCTTGATTTTCTTGTTCTCTCTTTGTGTTTTGTTTCAAGTTGCATACATCAGTTTTGGTATCAGAGCAAGTTCTCATCCTTGGTTGATTTGATTTTTTGTTGGCTTTACTTGGCGAATCTTTTCTATTCTCTGAAATGGCTAATAATCCAGCTGATTGGCAAAACCTTATGCAACAATTGAATAATTTGCAACAACAGATTAATACCATGGCTGAAGCAATTGAGAACTTGAATGTTAACAACGCTAATGCTAATCCTAATGATCAAACTTCTGAAAGTGAGAAGAGGCTCCTAGAAATCGTCATAGGCAACAAAGAAATTGGGACTATGGAATTAAAATTGATGTTCCTAACTTTGAGGGTAAGCTACAACCTGATCAATTTCTTGAATGGTGATATAGACAAGGGGTGTCAACACTAGTCCAAAATAAATCAAATTTTGGCTTCCCTTGAGTCTAGTAGTTTAACATATTTGAGCTGAACTTTTAGTTCACTTATGAGCTGGACTTTAGTTCATTTATTGAACTAAGGATTAGCTCATTATGAGCTAACATTTTAGTTCATTTATTATCTTTTAATTAATGTCTTTTATACTTTTTATGTTAGTATTTATTTTTGTCTCTTGGAATTCCAAACCGGCCTTTGGAATTCCAAGATTTTCTTTTCCCCATGAGCTGGCCCTTTGGCTTCCTCCTTGGCTTTTCGTATTTTGCATTTTGCCCCATGGAATTACGGCCGGCCGCTGGTTTTCCCGTGCCTGGGCTCTTTTCCCGTGGCCGTGCCCCTTGGTTCCCGCGCGGCCTCCTTGGCTACCGCGGCTGATCTTCGGTTCCTGGTTTGGGGCTGAA
>NW_021319809.1:383668-383969 GCF_001605985.2 Dendrobium catenatum | reverse complement strand
TTTTGGTCTTCCTCTTTCATACCTATATATATGGGGGGTTATGTATTGTTTAAAAAAGTTGAATGAAATGTTATTTTTGGAAAAGTTTTAACCTGCAGGTTTGCTTTGGAAATCCTGCGGGCTCTTTCCACCCTTTCTTCTCGGGCTTCTAATCTCTTTCGTCTCTCCGCAAGTGCCACTCCACCTGTATCCCTCTTCTCTAAGTGCAACAACTTTAGGGTGTCATCATTTTGTCTCGAGTCGAGTTTGTGCTTTTAATTTCTTTTTATTTCTCAATTTGAAATGTAAGAGTTTGTTCGTC
>NW_021319809.1:325467-377176 GCF_001605985.2 Dendrobium catenatum | reverse complement strand
GATGGTGGTAAATCCAATGATCATGGTAGGAATTGGTTTGGATTATGCTTACTTTGGGTTTGCTGGTTTTGGGGTCCATCATGTCCTTAGGGGAAGTTTGCTGGTTTCAGATGGGCCTTGGCTGTTAGTGGTTTGAGCTTGGTTTGTTGAAATTCTAGTTGTGCCAGCTCATTATGATCATATAGTGGTGAAGCTCATAATGAGCTGATGTTTAATAATGAAATTAAAGAGAAAAGGAGCAAGATTTGGTGAGTGGAACTTGTTCTTTCATCTTCCTTTTGTCTCTTGACCTACTGCAGTTTTCCTGCTGGTTTTCCTCCCACGAAATGCTGCTGACTCTTCGGTTTGTTGCCTTCTTTATTTCTTGTGGTCCCCTTTTTACCGTGAAATGAAGTTGGCTGTTGGACCCGATATTTACCTGTTTGATTCCTGTGCTTGGCTGTTAGAACCGTGGCCTCCTCCTTGAGATTTGTTGTGCCGTTTGGGATTTCTGTACATGATCTGTTAGATTTTCGATTCCCCATTTATGTGGAATTGAAATATTCTTTTGGGCTGTTTAGTTTCCCTCTATTGCCTATAAATATGAGATGCTTTGAGATGAAATGGGTTGGTGAATATTGAGAGCAAAGTTGTTATAATTTGCGGGTTCTTCTTGGAAAAGCTTGAGAGCTTTGTCCATTCCCTCTTCTACCTCTTGGAAGGCTTGTGAACTTCTCCACCCTTCGTCTGGGCTTCTAACCTCTTTCTTCTCTCCGCAAGTTCCACTCCACTTGTATCTTTCTTCTAGTTCCGTTGGTAAAGTTTGTTGGCTGTTTTGGTGGCATTTGCTAGAGGAGTTTGGAAGGACGTTGGACCCCTTTGCAGTGGTGGACCATTGATTTGCATATCTAAACATTATCTGAAATATATATTCCTACAATCGGTGCATGTGAGGAGTCCTCTTGTAGGATGGTCTGAGGATAGCTTTTGTTTGTTTTTAGTTTGTTTCTTTTGCTTTGGCTTTGTTGGATGATCGCTTCTTTTCTATTCTGAAATTTAGTTGTTTATTTAGCCTATTTTGTTCTCCAAGTGGTTTCTTAAATTTCTAAAGAGCTAGCTTGATTTTCTTGTTCTCTATTTGTGTTTTGTTTCAAGTTGCATACATCAAGTAAGGCCAAACTTGAATCGCATATCTTCGCCACATCTATTATAGATTGATGGACAATACAATAATCTAGTGTGTTGCCATCTCTATGCCATGGAGTCTCACCTCAAAACCTTGTTATAGCCTCTATGATCTGCCAAGGATTCTTTACTCTATACCAACAGTCCAACATCTCTATACCAAGCTAGATGCTCATCTCAAATATTGGGAAGTTTTGTTGGATGAAAGATCATTGGAACCATGACGCCTCACAAGACACCCAACTGCTACTGGTATTATAGCTTCAACTCACTAGTCTATTTTTTATGGACAAAGCATGAGGCTTAATTAGAGTTATGATTAAAGCTCCCAAACTCTTTGGATTGCGGTCCACCAGGCCTTACCTTAATAATTAAATTATGGGATCTTGATAGGGTTTATAATCCACCCTAAATGCATTTTCATATATATTGTAAATAGTATGTTCCTTAAAATGCAAAGTCGAGCACATCCTTAAGTGACATTGCTCTCCTAATTGGAAATGTTGGCCAATTATAAGAATTTCACTCTATACAAATAACTAAACCTCATAATTAAATAGAAATCTCGATATCAAAGGTGAGATGTAGTACTAATGTATATTTCTCGAGGAGAAAAAACTTAAATATTTTTTATAGGAATGCATGGAGCTTTCTTTTAAGAGATCACAATCACCTCTTAGCACTTAATGATGAACTACATTTATCAGTTAGGAATGAACCATAAAAAAATATTCATATAAAGAGTGGCATCCATGTTGCATTAAGGTAACTACATTGCCCTAACAAACAATTGATCAAGAATATCTTCAAGCCCTAACTCATCCCAACAAGCACTAAATTAGATCCAAAGTTAGTAAAATCAAACGTTTAGTCATGTCAAATCAAGTACAATGGGATTCATGTAAGTTCAAACTAAGGGGACCTATGATATCAAAGTTTGAAAAGTTAATTTATGTCAAATGAGACAAAAATAAGGGCGTAGGATATGAATTTCAACCACTTCAACAAGGAGGCTAAAAATTGATGGATTGTTCGAGTTTTGAAAAAGTCAATACCTAACTCTACAATTAAAATCATTAATGAGGCCTTACACAAACCATCCAATGAGCTTTTGAATGATTCAAAACTAATACGACAAATCATGCTAGAAATTCAGAAACATGGTGAGAAGGAAAAAAAATGCTCTAACTCTAACTAATCCAGAAATATGCAAAACTAAACTACAAATTCCTCTGTCTCTCTATCTTTCTCTACATAACATGACACTCACTAAAGGGGGTTATGAGGATTATAAGTATTTAGATAAAGGCTTATCTTATAAAATAGCTTATTTAAAATGATTAGGATTTATCCTATCTTGTTAATATTTTCATAGTACTTCCTACTTCTATGCTAGATTTGATTTCCAAGTAAATAAATTATTTTCTTTATCAGGGAATTGAACTTCAAAATTAATTTAATGCAAATTAATTCAATTAACAAATAGTTGATAGCCTATTCTACCATCTAATTCCTCTCTTCTCTTAAGGTCATTGGCCAATCCATCCAAGAAAAGAAAAACGGAGCCATCCACTCCCATCTCTCCAATTCTAGAAGGAAGTCATTCTCTCTCTCGTTTTATAATTATACTCAGCATTTTCCATTTCTAGCTGATTTAAAAAGGAGTAAATGCAAGATAACTTAATTAGGTTTTTGACCATCAATTTTAGGGTCTCCTTGGTCATTCATAGAAAAACCCTAGATCTTTGCATGTTCTCTTTTAAAAAAATCCTATGTTGCATTAAAAATCCTACCAGTTCCATAGCATTTTGCTGTATTATTCTTCAAGCCATTTGATATCATAATAAAATTGTATCATAGTGTCAAGTTCATTCCAGATCAAGTTGATATCATAGTGTATGTTCCACATATTGGAAAATCATTGAAAATCTAGATCGAAGAAGAATAGATGAGAGATTTATGAGAATAAAGAAGTTTGTTCAATTAATTGAGCAACCATATTAATGCATGCAGTTCAGAAAAAGTGGTACCTCCAAATGTTGAAACCATTCAATCATGCTGAGAGCCCAGAACAGGATGAGTACCCAAGAGGACCACAAGAGGCTAGTAAGAGACCTAGCGAGTACATAAGAGGATCATCCATCGATTTAGAGGTTAGATATGATCAGAGGGTATCAAAAAAGGCTAATCAATCAAAGATTTAAAAGGAATTCAATAGCCAACAGGAATCTGCAGCCATTATAACTAAGCAGCATGATGAGATGATTATCAATCAAGAGCAAGAAGAAATTGTTTTCCTTTCCTAATCTACTTATAGAGGTGTAAAAATTTTTTACAAAGGGAGCTAAAGTCCTAAAAGATTGATCCAAAGAAGCATACACAGCACCAAAATGCATGCAGTGGGTACAACTTTAGAATGAAGCAACTTGTGACAATGGACCATTCACACAACACACTTCCAGGAGGATAGATTTCACTCAACTCCTAATTAGGTTGATCAAGTATCACTGGTCAGCTAATACTATGGGTTACTCCCACCACCATAGAGATGGCTACTTAAAAGGAATTTGAACCAACTTCTTCATCGGGAGTGCCTGCAACTTATAGGTCATCTATAATAGTGAGAATGACTATTATATTCAGAGTTGGACATATAAAATGATCCAGCTACATTTCATGGGTCAATTACCAACAATAGAAACAGCTAAAACATTCTTTGGGTTGGCTATCAACTACAAATTTTATTTATTTTATGACTAATGATGATTTATAGGGAAAATAAGCTTAAATGTGTTGGGACAAAACATAATCTATACACAGAGACAAAAAGAACAAAAAATAGTGAAAAAAATTATCAATGCACAAAAAATACATAATTTTATATAAATTTAACTAATTAATGGCTACACTATGTAATTATCGCTACAGATTTTACTGTGATTTTATTGTAGAGAATTATAAACCAAATTTATCAAATATAATACAAAGACGACGCCAAACCCCCTCCCCTCCTTTATAAAGAAAAAACCTAGAACATCAAAAAAAGTAAAATCCCCAACACATCATAAAAGAAATAACCAAAAAATAATGGATACCATTTAAGGGCTCCACGCCCACTTTTAACCCCCCACGGTGACCTTAAAATGAGTGTCGATCGGTGACTAAGTCTGCTTAACGCATTTTCTACTTTTCTTCGTAAGAAAAAAATTATACTCCACAACTTCACAATATTTGGAACTAATCAATCATCACATCTCTGCTGTAATAACACGAACCAAGGTAGACAAAGAAACTTGATGCCGATTTGATTACTTGGAATCACAAAAGATGAAGCATTCCATCGATTTGAGGAAGAAAGGAGGGGTTGTCGTTTCGTTTCTGCGAGAAAGACGAAGAGTGCTTCTGCCGGTTGGAGTTGCAGAGGCCGAATGGAGGGGGGCGTCAATTGGCTTGTGGTGTCACGGGAAGTGAAACGTTTCAACCCTATAAAACGCAAAGAGGGGGACCGAGAGAGAGAGAGAGAGAGAGAGAGAGAGAGAGAGAGAGAGAGGCATGAGGGGAATTTCTAGGAGTAATAGGTAAGTTTCTTATTTATTAAAATTTTATATAAATCTATATTAAAATTTAGATTTAAATGATTAATGTTATTATATGCGTTCATGATTTTAATTAAATAATTAATAAGTTAATTAGTATGAATCTAATTGAGAAGAATAGATCATTTATGAGATAATGTGTATTTTGAAAGGAGGAAACTATTTTTATATTAAATTTAAAATATCTTAGAAATGAGTACCTTCATTGGTACTATTTTAGACAGAGACTCCTGTGATGGATATATTATTAAGAAAGGATAAAGATATGATATATTTCATAGATATGATATATGCATAATATAAATGAACACATTTTGGATATGAATTAATTAAATATAATTATTTTATGTTTTGAAATGATCATGCATATTATTCCTAATGCCTTGGATTACTATAATTTTAGAAGTATAATTTACTCACTAAGTTCTGTTATGACTTATGACTCACTCTTCCTACTTAAAAACATTTATAGGTATAGCACCATTAGCTAAAATGAGTAGAATAAATGAGAACATATATCGTATGTGAATCGCTCCAAATGAAATTATTTATGTAATTTTGTTTAGAATTTTGAGGTTTTAGCGGCTCTTTCAGTTTATCGAGATAGTTTTAGATTGATAATAATAGTATTAACCCTCCAACCAGTCCCCTTCTCGTTAGTTTGAGTATCCGGGTCGGGTCGTGACATCTACTGTAGCAATAGCAACTCTTCGCCTTTAGTGGAGAAGTCCAACTATAGTTGCACACAACTACAATTTCTCAATCAAAATAATCTTTGTTAACATATAAACTAAAATAATCTCAAGCATTAAAATACCAACAAACAATGCTAATTGCATGTAATGATAACAAACTTAATGTGCTTTGTCCTAGCAAGATATATTAGACAATTTGCTACATGAATAGCATTGTAATTGTCACACACAATATAGCACACTCTGCTCATATTTTTAATCCATTTTTTCCCAAAAAAAAATTGCAACAAACCATCTTCTAGCTTGCTTCAATCACAGCAATATAATCTGCCTTAGTAATAGAAAGATCACGAACTGTTTTATGACTTGATTGATAACCGTACCAAGTAGAGTGCTAAGATACCCGATATTATTTTTCCTACGGTCCTACCATTAACAATTTCAATTATATCAGCATCAACATATCATTATAGTTCCAAGTTATGCTTCTTGAAACATAGAGCATAGTTTATAGTACTTCTAAAATACTTGAGAATCCATTTCACTGCCTCCCATTGTTGTTTGCATGGAAAACTTAATGTATCCACTTACAACTCTAATTGTTGGTCCTTCACTCTCGAAGGTATAGTACCCACTATAGCATAAATAAGAGACTATGAATAGTGATGCATAAGGTACATTTTCGTATGGGCTTGTTTCTTCACTATTGAAGGTGAATATTCCTTAGCTAGCTTAAAATAACTACTCATAAGAGTAATTTCAAGTTTGACAAATTATAATTTGAGCATGTCAAGCACCTTCATTAATTCTTCCTATGACGATATCAAAATATCATTATCCGTTGTAATTCTCAACCTAGTGATTTGTTTAGAAACACCCAATCATTCATTGCAAACTCTTTAGACAATTGCTTTTTAAACTTATCAATTTCTTGTTTACTTCCAACTGCTATAAGCATATCATTAATATAAAGTAATAAAATTTTGAACGAATTAACAAAGGTCTTCACATAACAATAGCGATCTGACTGACATATCAAGAAATCATTATTTTTCATGAAATAGTTGAACTTCTTATACCACCATCTTGCATTATCATTCTCTCCTTCCCCTGTAATACGAATCTCATATAATTTCTTCTTCCAAATCACCATTAAGAATTTTGTATTTACATCCAAGTATCCAACTTCTCCAAGTGCAAGTAATTTCACCACTAGTGCAATTATCATTCTAATTGTAGTTGATTTCACCACAAAAGAGAAATTTCCCAGTAGTTAATTTCATCTTTATGCTAAAAAAATTTAACAACTAATCTAGTTTTTTCTTCTTTATGCAAAAATCTTTAACTAATCTAGTCTTGTACTGGTTACTACAATAATAATATTCTTTATTCCAATACAAACACTTATTCTGATGGCATTCTTTCCCTATGGTAATTATATCAATAACATGTTTGCTTAATTACATAACAATGATTCCATCTCATCCTTATAACCAGCTCCCGCTTGATTGAATTTTCATTTTTTCATGGATTTACAATCTCTTGTCCATCATTCTCAGTCAACAAAATAGTGCAATACTGCAATTCAATATAGCATATTTGTCATGGTTTAACAATTCTGCTAGACCTCTTGATTGAAGAAACATGAGTCATTGATCTTCTTTAAGCACTATGTTCTCTCGTCCTATGATACATGCATTTTCAATCTAAGCTATAGGAATGCCTTTCAATGGGATCACACTCGGCTTAAGCGCTTTAGGGCTTTCAAAGTTTTCTTTCAACATGCCTTTATACAAGATATCATCATTAAAGATCACATCTTTAGACTTAAAAACTTTTCGACTTTATTCATCCAAAAAGTAATAACAAAACTTGGTATCACCAAAGCTAATAAAGAAACATTTCTTAAATTTAGCATCTAACGATAGAATCACTATAAATATAGGAAAGGCGATCAAACACTTTCACAAAAGAAAGGTATACCTTATTACTGCCCCAAACCTCCTCTAGCATTATAAAATACAATGGTATTGATAAACCTCTGTTAATCAAGTATGTTGCACTACTAATAGCCTCAGCCCATAACACTTTTGGTAATCCAGCATGCAATCTTATGCTCATAGCACACTCATTAAATATTTTACTCATCCTTTCAACACCACCATTAAATTGAGATATTCCTAAAATGATCCACTTCATTTGAAGCCATTATCTGCACAATACTATTTAAATCATCTATATATTATTCTCTATTATCTAGCTGCACGTGCTTAACCTTCCAACTTGTTTCATTCTCAACCAAATCCTTCCCACCATTTAAAATCATAAACTCACAACATCAACAATTGTCAAATAATGATTGAAACTACTAAGAGAAGCAACAAATAAGACCCCCTACACGTTTTTATGCACCAACTCCAACTTATAATTTTAAGCTATCTTCTTGCTATAATGATGCTCACCTTTTTTTTATTTTCCAAAGATATAGCATTCATAGAAGCTATGCCCAACAAACTTTACATTAGGTAGTCACCCATTTGAATGAAGCGCTATCATTATCTTCTCACTCATAAGCCCAAACTCACAGTGCCATAAGTTGTAATTTGTGGAGAAATTTAACAATTGCAATTGTATCTCTATAAGTCATATAAAGAGTCTAATTTTATTTTTTAGAGCAACCACCATGGAATTAACACTGTCGTTGTCAGGTCCCAAGTCCTGGATGAGAAAAGTTGAGGGTTGCATTAAGTAGTTGACAACGAACATAAAACTTGTCACATAATCATGACAATAATCCTTCAATACGTTGAGTTAATACTAATGCGTTCTCTATAACCAAAGTGTTGTATGGCCTGAATACAACAACAAGTGAGTAAGGGCCATTGCACCAACGCTCGGATGCAGTGTTAAATAGAAAAGGGTTCCCAAATCATGGACGGATGTGGGCAAAAAAACTAGTCCATGAAAATAAAATTATGATATGAACTTGAAATATAGGTTATCTTACATGCAAATTAATGGAATAAATAAATACTATGATCCATAGGAAGATAAATATTCTTTGTATTGAGAAAACTAAATGGGTTGGACAGAAGGCTAAGAAAATTGATAGTTTAGGATAACTATGATATTCTGGTAGGAGTCGTACTAGAAATTGTGTAGGTGTGATCATAGATAAGAATTTGAAGGATAATGTTGTAAAAATTAATAGAATTAGAGATGGAATTATAGCTTCAAAGATTGTTGTTGATGCTAAAATTATTAATATAATAAACATTTAGGCTTCTCAAGCAAATTTGGATATATGTTTAAAATTAAAATTTGGAATGACCTAGAAGAATTAATACAAATGATACCTCTGAAACAAAGAGTATTTATTGGAGGATATTTAAATGGACATGTTGATAGAGAGATTGATGATTTTAAAATCATTCATGGTGAAGCGACTAGAGATGGTGGTAAGTCAATATTAGATTTTTTTTACTTTAGCTTATGATTTTATAATTGCTAATATCTCATTCAAGAAAAGAGATAAGCATCTCATTACTTATAAGAATGGATATAGTAAAACTCAGATTAATTATTTTCTTATAAGAAAAATAGATCGTCTAAATTGCAATGATCGTAAAGTTATTCCGAGTAAATGTTTATGTACCCAACATCGTTTATTAGTTTTGGACTTTAAGATAAAGGGGAAGAATATTAAAAATAAAATAAATCATTGTTCTAAAATTAGATGGAAGAATTTAAATAATATTAACAAAAATATTTTTTAGCGTAATATTCTAGATCTTAAGATTTTGTTTATTTAGGAGGAAGCTAATGTTATGTAAGAAAAAATAGCTAGTAATATTAAGAATATTGCAAAAGATGTGTTTGGTATCAAAGGGAAAAGCTACTAATAGTGAAAATAGTTTGTGGTGGAATCAAAATGTGCAAGAAAATATAAAAAATAAAAATATTTGTCATAAAAATTGGTTTAGTTGTAAAAACACTGATAATTAGGAAAGATATAAAGAGGCTCGTACAGAGTCTAAGAAAGCAATTTGTAATGCAAAGATTTTAGCTTTTAATTATTGATATAATAGATTAAATACTGAGGACAAAAGATTATATATATATATATATACACACACACACGTTAGCTAAACAAAGAGATAGGAGTAGGAAGGATTTAGTCGAAGTGTAGTGTATTAAGGATGAAGATCAAAAAGTGCTTTTATTATAAAAGGATATTCAACAAAGGTGGATGAGATATTTTGCTAAACTTTTTAATGAAGATTATGAGAATGCAATTGACTTAAGTGATCTTAGCACCCTAAATAAAAATAAAGATTTTTTATTCTATCGGCGTATTAGTAAAACCGAAGTTAAAGAGGCCTGATGATATTCCAATAGAGGTATGGAAATGCTTAGGAAATGAGGGAATTTCTTGGGTTACTAAACTTTTTAATATTATTTTGAAGACTAAAAAGATGTCAGATGAGTGGAGAATTAGTGTGTTGATTCCTATTTTAAGAATAAAGGTGATGCACAAGATTGTGTGAATTATAGAGGAATTAAGTTAATGTGTCATGCTTTAAAACTATGAGAGAGAGTTATGGAGCATAGGTTGCGGTGTGACACTAATGTTTCTCAAAATCAATTTGGATTCATGCCAAGTAGGTCTACTATGAAAGTTATACATTTATTGAGAGGTTTGATGGAGAAGTACATAGAGAATAAAGAGGATCTACATATGATTTTTATTGATTTAGAGAAAGCATATGATAAAGTTCCAAGAGAAGTGCTATGGAGAGTTCTACATAAGAAAGAGATTAATAATGCTTATATTCAAGTCATTAAGGATATATATGCATGAGTTGTTACTTTCGTTCAAACACAAGGTGGTTTTGGTTTGACCAAGTATTTTCATATTTCAATTGGATTACATCAAGGTTCAGTCGTAAGCCCGTATTCTTTTGCTTTAGTTATGGATGTTCTCACTAGACATTTGCAAGAGGTTGTACCTTGGTGTATGCTTTTTCCTGATGATATTCTTCTTGTTGATATAAACATGAATTATGGATGTCAACCTTAGAGTCTAAAGGCTTTCGTTTGAGTGGATCTAAAACTGAATATATGGAGTGTAATTTTAGTAATAATAGATCTAGTGGGGGGATTGTGACTTTGAGCGATCAAGTCATAATAAGAGCACACGTTTTAGACATCTTAGGTATATTATTCAGAGTGATGGTGAAATAGATAGAGATATTATTAGTAGAATTCAAGTTGGATGGTTGATGTAGAGGAATGCATCGGGCTTGTTTTGTGATAGAAAAGTCCCTCTCAAACTTAAGGGAAAATTCTATAAGATATAGTGAGACCTGCAATGGTTTATGGTGCAGAATGTTGACCATTAAAAGAGAAGCATAATATTAAGTTGAGAGTTGCAATGATTTATGGTGCAGAATGTTGACCATTAAAAGAGAAGCATAATATTAGTGAGACCTGCAATGCTTTATGGTGCAATGTTGACCATTAAAAGAGAAGCATAATATTAGTGAGACCTGCAATGATTTATGGTGCAGAATGTTGACCATTAAAAGAGAAGCATAGATGAGGATGCTCAGGTGGATGAGTGGCTTGACTCTTAAAGACAGGATACGAAATAAGCATATACATGAAAAGTTTGGAGTAGCTCCAGTGGAGATAAGATTAGAGAGAATCGTCTTAAATGGTTTGGCCACATAAAACGGTGGCCTTCTGATGACCCGGATAGGAAAGTAGATGTATTAGATTTGACTTATATTAGGAAAGATAGAGGTAGACCTAAAAAGACTTGTTTAGAAATATTTGAAATGATATTTCTTTATTAGATTTAGATGAGAATTTAACCCTTAACAGGACATAATGGAGAAAATGGATTCATGTAGCCAACCCCACATAATGGGATAAAGGCTTGTTGTTGTTGTTGTTGTAGAGAAACCACCATGGCTCCCTTAATGACTTTCTGATCACCACTATTATAATGACCTTCACCATACAATTGCCCTCTTGAAATTAAGTTGCAAATCAACTTAGCCATATGTTTCACCATTGAAGTCTTCCAAATTGCCATGTTAACCCGCTTTCAACCAAATGTAACCAACACTAACAATATCCCAAGGTTCACCATCAGTCAAAGAATCATCTTCATGATTCATGGCAATATAGTCCTCCAACATTTTGAGGCGTACAGTGGCATTAAAAGAAGTGTCTAAATCTAACACCAAAGAATCAATATCATGTATCTATGCAACGACTAGGTTCGATGCATCATACTTATGATCATTGTTCTCTTCAGTTATCTGCGATTCTCCTTCAAGAGACCAATCTTGGCATAATTCTGACACCCCACAATCTATCCATTGCTAGACTTGCTTCTATCATTCTTCGATTTTCCCATGTTATAAATACCCTTGTTGGAAGACATCTCAAAACTCCCCTAGCCTCAGCATTCAAAACATAATTTGACGACTAGACTTCTCAAGAAAATCTCCTTCGGACCTCTACAAAAAAAGCATCCCGATCATCATATAACTTTAGTTTTGAATTCCCTGTTGGATTTCTTACGATGACCCTCATAGGTTCCTAGCAATTCAATAACCAAACCAAGAGCTCACATTTCATCATCAAATATAATCTCTACTAAGACCAATTGATTCATGATCACGTTGAACTTGTTTTAGTGTTCCACTACTGAAACATCTTTAGATTTTTTTTTTCAATATAACTTGCCGAATATTGATGGCTTATGGTATATATATCTAACAACTGACATCAAAACAGCAATGAAATTTACCATTGCCAATTTGCTAGCAATGTTCTTCATCACCGTCAACCATATCACTCCAAGAACATGTCCATCAAGGGGATTCCAACTTTACATCATTCATAGTCTCAGGCTTCTTATTCAAGGGCAAGTGCATCTGCTTGTCAAAAAGATAATCGTATATCAGCATCCTCCATAATGTAAAGTAAAATCCATCAAATTTGGTGATTCCCGATGTCACACTTTTTTTATCATCATCATTCTCAATCAAATTATTTATTAGCATTCCTTTCAGGGGCTTTACCCCAAAACCCCCCATAGGAATTTAACCACGAAGGTCAACATTTGACTCTGTGCAACACATTTTTCTTTATAGGGAAAACAAAATTAGTCTCCATAACTTAAAAAGTAGGAAAGCATGATCCAAGAGTCTAACCAAACTCTGATAATTAGGATTGAATTGAGTAAATAAATAAAATATAACATTTAATCATGCCAAATCAAGGCCAAGGTACTTTCTACAAGTTTAAATAAGATGGCATATGGTATCAATAAAAACCTAGAATCATGCCAGATGGGTTAAAAATAAGGAGTTTACATATAGCCGTCCAAGGAGATATTTAAATAAATCCAAACTAACTCCACAAATCCTATCATTCTGATGTAGACAAAGGGGGGGTCAACACTAGTCCAAAATAAATCATATTTTGGCTTCCCTTGAGTCTAGTAGTTCATCATATTTGAGCTAAACTTTTAGTTCATTTATGAGCTGAACTTTAGTTCATTTATTGAACTAAGGGTTAGCTCATTATGAGCTAACAATTTTAGTTCATATTTATCTTTATTAAATGCACTTTTATTATAGTTTTTAATGTCTTAAAAGTTGTCTCTTGGATTTCCAAAATATGGCTTTTGGGAATTCAAAATTGTTGTTTAGTCTTCCCATGTGTGGCTCCTTGAATTCCACCATGGGAAGTTGAATTTTGTGCTTTACCTCTTGGGATCTCACGGCTGGCTCCTTGTTCCGTGTCCGCCCCTCGTTTCCCGTGGTTGGGGCTCTCGGTCCGTGCGGTTCCCTTCGTCTCCCGTGGCTGTCTCCTTGGTTCCTGGTTTGGGTGTAAACCGAGAGCTTTGGGGGGAGATTTCTATGCTTTTTAATGCTTTGAATTATGTGTTAATTTAATGTTTGTGTCCTTTTGTATTCCCCTTTCATACCTATAAATATGGAATTTTTATTGCGTCCTCCCACCTGACGTAGAGATACGTCCTCCCACCGCTAAAAAACTCAGTTTTTGCTCGGTATTGCTAGCTATTATTTGGTATTAACGAATAATATCATCATGTGAAGACCAATACCGAGTTATACCGAGCTATACCGAGCAATACAAAAAAAAAATACCTAGTTTTTCCTAGAAAAAACTCGGTATTGCTCGGTATAGCTCGGTATTGCTCGGTATAACTCGGTATTGGTCTTCACATGATGATATTCTTCGTTAATACCAAATAATAGCTAGCAATACCGAGCAAAAACCGAATTTTTTAGCGGTGGGAGGACGTATCTCTACGTCAGGTGGGAGGACGCAATAAAAATTCATAAATATGAGGGGTTATGTAATGTTTTGAATAGTGAATGATATTTGATTTTTCGAAAATCTGTTAACCTGCGGGTTGCTCGGAAATCCTGCGGGCTCTCTCCAACCTTCTTTCCTCATCCCCTCCGAAAATCCTGCGGGCTCTTTCCACCCTTTCTTCTCGGGCTTCTAATCTCTTTCGTCTCTCCGCAAGTGCCGCTCCACATGTATCCTTCTTCTCAAAGTGCAGCAACTTTAGGGTGTCTGTCGTGTTGTTTGTAAGTCGTCGTCATAGTTTTTTTACTTGTTTAGTTTAAAGTGAAATGTAAGAGTTTGTTCTTCCCTATTGTTCTCGTCTCTTTTCTCCTCCTCAATTTCGTCGTTAGAAGTCCGTCGTGTCTCTTTTGTGGGCGAAGGGTATAGGCTCCCTATATCTTTTGCCCGCATCACATTCAGAGAAGATTTTAATCATAAGAAAGGGGACAAAACAAAGTTCTAATTAACTCTAAAGAATCAAAGAAAATGCTAAATTAAAACCAATAAATTCATTTCTCTATCCATGACCAATACAACAATAATAACAACAAGCCTTTATCCCACTATGTGGGGTCGGCTACATGAATCTTTTTCTCCATTATGTATCGTTAAGAGTCAAAATTCTCTATCCATGACCAATAACAAAAAAAAGGATTTCGAGGAACACTCCCTAATTCTATCAAGATAATTTCCTTTTAATTATCAAAATGAATATGTTAAGTGTCGAGATAAGGATTTGTCTTATTAAATAGCTTATCTAGAACGGTTAGGAATTATTCTAACCTGATATTTACAAATGCTTCTTATTTTTAGGCTAAATTTAAATTTTTCACCTAAATTTTTATTTCTCTATTAAAAATTTCAATATCTATAAAAAGAGCCTATGACTAGGTTTGAAATCAATTGAATACAAAACACTTCAATTGATAGATAGTCTCTCTCTCTTATTCTATCAAAGGATCTTCTTTCTTTCATTGAGGTTGTCGGGCACTCCATCCAAGAAAGGGAATATCAATCCCTCCTTTTCTCTCCGATCTCTCTAATTATGTACAAGGAAACCATTCTCTCTCATTTTACCTTGATACTTATATTCTCTCTCTCTCTAATTGATCCCATAAAGAAGGAAAGAATGAATGCAAGCTACCTTAATTAGGGATTTGATGATGAATTTCAAGGTAATCTATTTTCCTGGTAGGTCGTTGCACTTAATTTTATGGGCAAATCTTAGATCTTTGTATGCATGCTTGAAAATATCGTAGGTTGTATAAAATCCTATCAATTTCATAGCTTTCAGTGTCAGTATTCCCAAGTTAATTGATATCATAATGCAATCATATTGTGCTGACGAGTTCATTATAGATCACTGATAGCCAAGAAAAATTGTAAAAATCATAAAAGTTCTACACTTCTACTAAAGCAATTGGCCTCCAAATCAATTGCTTTCAAAGATAAAGGATTTGCGCCTTTCACACACAAAAGCTCAACTAAAGTTTACAATTATTATGGTTTAATTAAATGTGATGGAATGGATCGAGATCATTCCATGGAGTGTAAATTTAGTGGTAATGTTCTAGTGGCGGTATTGTGACTTTAGGCGATCAAGACATTAATAAAAGTACACGTTTTAGATATCTTGAATCTATTGTTCAAAGTGATGAAGAAATAGGGTGAACCTTAACATCATAAAAATTTGTTAAAAAAGTACCCCTCAAACTTAAAGGGAAATTCTATAAGATTATGGTGAAACATGCAATGCTTAATGGCGCAAAATGTTGGTCATTAAAAGAGAAGCATAAAGTTAAGTGTTACAAAGATGAAAATGCTCAAATGGATGAGTGGCTTCACTATTAGAGATAGAATGGGAAATGAAAATGTATGTGAAAGGGAGTCTCAATGGCAGATAAGCTTAGGAGAGTCAGCTTAAATGGTTTGGACTTTGGACGAATAAAATGTCGGCCTTCCGATGACCAAGTTAGAAGAGTTGATGTATTGGATTTGGCCTATGTTAAAAAAGATAAAGGTATACCTAAAAAGACTTGACTGAAAATATTAAAAAATAAATTTTTTATTAAATTTAAATGAAATTTTGACTCTTAACAAGACACGATGGAGAGAAATGATTCGTGTAGCTGACCACACATGACATGATGTTGTTGTTGTTGTTTTTGTTGAAGGATCGATATCACTTTAGAAATATATCAGCATATCCAAAACTTCAACGTTTTTTTTTTTTTTTTTTCTAGTAGGCATGCTTGCATTTAAATTTGATGTTCATGTATTATTTCGATACAATCCTTTGTTTGAATCTAGTAAGTCACAACAAATCTTCAAAGACATAAAAACAGGGACACATCCAAAAGTTCTAGATGTCAGAAATAAAAAAGAAAATTAAAACCAAATGATTTAATAAGTGTAAGCCTGACAAGAAAAGTAGTTTAATATAAGTTGTCGTTGTGAGCCCATCATTAGGATGAATCTTAGCATCATGAAAACTTGTAAAAAAAGTTGAATATTTATTTAAATGAAATAAGAAAAGAAAACCAAATGATTTAAATGAAAAATTAGCTAGACAAGTAGTTTAAAGAAACTCATTTCTATGTGCCCACCATTCCTAAATCCTAACAACATAAACAGTTGTAAAGAAGATTGAATATTATCTGCAGAACAACAGAACATTTAGGTAGACTGCTGTTAGACTAGTCCAATGGACTGGTCCAGCCGGTCCACGTGGGACCGGTCCAGGCGCATCGAGGCGGAAACCTCCGCCTCCCGTTTCAGCCACACGCCCGTCGGGTTCAAACAGATCCATTTAGGAAGGATTTTTTAAGGATTTGGGAGTGAAATTTGAATGTAGGGATTGTTTAGAGATTTCCTTTTAATTTGTATGCATTAAATACTTTGTTTTCGTAGGGTTAGGGCATCTTGAATTTGGCTGAAATTTGAGATCTCTTAGATTTAGGTTTTCTTTGGGCTCTAACAGTGTCTAGAGATTTGGGAGAGATCGATCCTCCTCTTGAATAGAGAATCAATTGTATCTTGCTATTTTCCGTTTTCCTTCCATCAAATAATACAAATTATCTACTGTTTTCGTGGTTTTGTGCGGACTTTTGTGAAGTATTCTCGCTGTTTTCCGAAGATTGATAGGAAATACTTGAGATCTACAAGTGTTTCCTATCAAATTGGTATCAAAGCAAGCCTTGGGATCGTTCGTGGGCTGATTCTGGTGAACAGCTGATTTTTGATCGGGAAGGGACGAAGAGCTGTTTGTGTAATCCAAATCGGGAATTTTTGGATTTACAGAAGTTCGGATCGAGATGGCGGCCAAGAAAGTTGATGTGCTAGAAGAAAGGCTTGACGGGGAGATGAACCAAATCAAGACAATAGTGGAGGAAAGGATTTCCTCCAAGGAAGGACAAGTAACCGATCTCCGGGACATGATGAAGAAAGAATGGGAAATCCACAACCAAACGGCGGCTTCCATGACGAAAGAGGAGGAAAGAAAAAACACGAATTCTGAAATTCGTAGGGAGGAAGATGAAGTGGAAATCGTAGAGGGAGAAAGAAGGAAACCCTATCTGGAGTCTTTCCAAAGGGAGGATAAAGGAGGTAGGTATGGGTATGGAGGGACGGAGTAAAGGAGTGTTGATTGGGAATGCCGGGACGGACATTATGGTCGTCGAGGTGATGATTTTGAAGGAAGAAGATGGGAATTTGAAGGGGGTTTGAGCTATGGCAGGGCAAGGGAAAACCGGGAGACGTGGAGTGGGCCGAGCACGTGGGAGAGGAGAAGCTATGGAGGAATAAGGGGGAATGGTGGATATCATAAGGTGTGGAAGTTGAATATGCCTATCTTCGAGAGGGAGGATGCGTATGGGTGGATCTATAAGGTGAAAAGGTACTTTGTCGTTAATGGACTAACAGAGGAGCAGAAACTAACAACAGCAGGCCTATGTTTGGAGGGGAAGGCACTGTCATGGTACAAGTGGAGAGATCAGAGGAGACCTATCAAGAACTGGAGAGAATTCAAGGACTGCATAATAGAACGTTTTCAAACCGACCGGGGAGGAGATTTCTATAAGCAGTTCTTTGCTCTGGCATAGGAGGGATCAGTAGCAGACTACCGGGAACAGTTTGAGCACCTAGCCAGTAGGGTGGAGCGATTATCAGATACGGTATTGGAAGGGAACTTCATGAAGGGGTTGAAGGCAGAGATTCGAGCGGCAGTGAAAGTTCTGATGCCTAGTGACTTGGGGGAGATGTTGGCACAGCTGGTGGAAAATAACAAGAATCTGGAGAAGGGAGCTAGGAGCAGCAGCTCAGGAGGCTCTTACAAGACTACGACAACTCTTCTAGCACCCAAGGGGCCTGCCTCAGGCAACATTAATGAGACCACCAGAGAGAAGCCAGTAGAAGGGAGTGGAGAAAATTTCAAGAGACTAACAGAGAATGAGATGCAGGAGAAGAAGGCAAAGGGGTTGTGTTTTAGGTGCGAGGAGAAGTATACGCCAGGGCATCGGTGCAAGGACCAAACTCTTCAGGTTCTCACCATCTGCGATGACGAGGAAACTGAGGGAGGTGAGGATGAGACAGAGGAGATGGAAGAGAAGCTACACTTGGATCTGGCTGAAGTTTCCCTGAACTCAGTGGTAGGATTCACTACGAATCATACCATGAAGGTGAAGGGGGAGATAGAGGGCAGGGAGGTGGTGGTGCTAATTGATAGTGGGGCTACCCACAATTTCATTTCCACTTAGGTCGTCGACTAATTGGGAGTGAAATTGGTGGACAACGGTTGTTATGGAGTGATGATAGGTATAGGGAAGGTAGAGAAAGGCCAGGGGATCTGTAGAGGAGTGATGTTGACCATCCAAGGGATTCAAGTAAGGGAGGATTTTCTTCCACTAGAATTAGGAAGTATTGATGTCATCCTGGGAATGAAGTGGTTGCAAACCTTAAAGGAAACCAAGGAAAATTGGGGAGCACTCACGATGGAACTAATGGTGGATGGGAGAAAGATGGTTATAAGGGGAGATGCAGGGCTATCCAAAGCCATGGTATCATTAAAGACCATGGTTAAGGGCCTTCAAGAGGTGGGGAAAGATTTTCTGGTTGGACTGCACAAGCTAGATGTGATCAGGAAGGAGGGAAGGGAAATTTTTCTTTCAGGGCAACCCCTAATTCAGCAAATTGGTAAGGATTTTCAGCCACCTCAAGGATGGCCACCTCAACCGGAACACGAGCATATCTCCATCTTGAGGACAAGGTGGATCTTCGGGAGGGGAGTATTGTTAGACCGGTCCAATGGACCGGTTCAGCCGGTCCACGTGGGACAGACCCTCCTGTTTCAGCCGCACGCTCGTCGGGTTCAAACAGAGCCATTTAGGAAGGATCTTTGAGGGATTTGGAAGGGAATTTTGAATGTAGTGATTGTTTAGGGATTTCCTTTTGATTTGTATGTATTAAATACTTTATTTTCCTAGAGTTAGGGCATCTTTAATTTGGCTGAAATTTGAGATCTCTTAGATTTAGGTTTTCTTTGGGCTCTAGCGGCATTTAGAGATTTGGGAGAGATCGATCCTCCTCTCAAATAGAGGATCAATTGTATCTTGCTATTTTCCGTTTTCCTTCCATCAAATAATACAAATTATCTACTATTTTCGTGATTTTGTGCGGACTTTTGTGAAGGATTCTTGCTATTTTCCGAAGATTGATAGGAAATACTTGAGATCTACAAGTTTTTCCTATCAACTGCCTCTAAATATAGACAAATCAATGCTTAAAAAGAGACAAATAATAGCTACAGTTGGAACATTAAGGCATAAAAGCTTATGATATTTGAAGTTTCACACAACTTATCAATAGCTTGCAACAAATTAAATGACATCAAATACACTTGTAAAGACAAACCTCCATGACTTTATCAAGGGCAAGCCTTCGAACCAAAGATGAATGCATTTGCAACCGATGGTTCATCTCCTAAGTTATCATTAAAATCATACATGTAAGTCAGCCCAAAAATATCAAAGCAATTAAGTTAAATTGTAAAAGAAAAATGAAGCTTAAGGTTAGCATGCACTGCATGATAGAAAAATAACAAAAAAAAAAAAGGAAAAACGGTCATAGATTTCGGAAGCTGCGAGATTAGTGAGACATGCTGAATTTTACTTAGTGTATTGTTACCAATTCATTGGTTGTCACAGAAAACTATAAACTGTATAAACATAACGGAGAAGAATGGTATACAGAAATAGCAATATAAAAACTATTTAGTAGAACAAACGCACATAGGCTAAATGCTACAATCAAATATCCGGATGGAAAGCATCTATGTACAGGGCTTAAGGAACAATTATTTCATGATAGATTGTGTTAGATCTCTGGTAAATAAAATTGCATGCGGGACCAACGTGTCCAAACCTTCATAATATTTAGTAAATCCTAACAGAATGCTTCATCCCACTAATAGGCCAAAAACTTCTACAAGTGAATGCATTTGAGCATAGGAAGACTGCAAAAAAATAAATAAATTTATAACGGGTATACATAAAACGATGGAAAGCTTGCTAAAAAAAAAACCGCAAGTCCACATTGTCCATTAGACTGCTAAACATCTTACATAAAACTGACATACAAAATGAAGTTCTTTTACATGCTGACAATGCAATTAAAAAAATAATCAATTTGTTAACAGTAAATAAACTTACAAAGCCAAAGCACTCACCTAAATTTACTAACCTTAGACCATAACGGACAACTCTACCCAATATTCAGCAGTACATTTTAAGAAAAGCCAAATGATGAAATACTATTGGTAAAAAGCATCATCAACAACAGTAATAGCCTTATTCCAACTATTTGGGATCTGCTTTATAAATCCTCATTCTTCATTCATTCCAATTAAGTCTCTCATAAGGTTGTAAATCTATTTTAGGCAAATCTTCTTTACAAAACTTTTATACAAATTATCTTCAATCCACCACTTTTTCTACCTGGTCATTTTACATTAATTTTCTTCTACTTACTTGTTCATCTCTATCATTTATTGTATTTAACCAACAAAACAATAACAATATCAAACCTTTATCCTACTATGTGGGTTCAGCAACATGAATCATTTTTCTCTATTGTATTAAAAATCAAATTCTCATTTAAATCTAATAAAAAAAAGGCATTTCTAATATTTTATAACCAAGTCTTTTTAGATCTACCTCTAACTTTCTTAACATATGACAAATTTAAAACATTTGCTCTCCTAACCAGATCATCGGAAGGCAGACGTTTTATGTAACCAAACCATCTATGATGGCTCTCTATAATCTTATTTTCCATTAGAACTACTCCAACCTTTTCACGCATATACTCGTTTCGCATTATATCTCCAAGTGTAAAACCATTCGTCGAAGTGTAAAACCATTCAACGACCTGAGCATCCTCATCTCTGCAACACTTAATTTATGCTTTTTTTTAATGGCCAACATCTTATAATTTTTTCTCTTAAGCTTGAGTAGTACTTTTCTATCACACAAGAGGCCCAATGCATTCCTCCACTTCAACCATCCAACTTGAATTCTACCGATAATACCCCCATCATTTCACCATCACTTTAAATAATAAACCTAATATATATAAAATGTACACTCATATTAATGACTTGATCATCCAGTATCACAATTCTACTACTATATTTATTACTAGTAAAAATTGCACTCCACATATTTGGTTTTAGATCTACTCAAGTGAAAACCTTTAGACTCTAAGATTGAACTCCATAATTCAAGTTTTCTTTAAACTATCTCTCTCTCTAGTCTTATTAACAATAATAACATCATAAGCAAAAAGCAAACACCATGGTACATCCTCTTGCAAATGTCTAGAATAAAATCAATGACTAAAAAAAAGATATGGGATTAAAGTTGGTCCTTAACGTAATCCAACTAAAATAGGAAAATACTTGGTCAAACAACCTTGTGTTTGAATACAAGTAACAACTTATGTATAAATATCCTTAATGAATTAAAATAAGCATTATTATTATCTCCTTTCTTTTCTAGAACTCTCCAGAGCACGTTTCTTTAAACTTTATCATATCTTTTTCACTAAATCAATAATATCATATGTAGATCCACCTTACTCTCTCTATATACTTCTCCATCAAATCTCTCAACAAATGTATAGCTTTCATAGTAGACCTACCCGGCATGAACCAATTTGATTTTGAGAAACATTAATATCTCACTGTAACATATGCTCAAATACTATCATGATGTTAATGTATGATATCTTAACTTATTTCTCTATAATTCACACTCTTATGCATCACCTTTATTCTTAAAAATAGGAACAAACATGGTCCTCCAAACCACCTAAAATCTATCTTTTAATATGTTATATGTTATGAATGTTACTACCATAACCCTCCTGATATAATCATTTCTCTATCTATCGCGTCTATATTTGCCACATATTCAACATGACATTCTATTTTCTTTTTTTTCAGTTTACTTTGTCTATCAATAATCTCCTTGTTTCCCTAGATTATCCCTACAGCATAATGGTATTAGTTCCTTTGCTATAAAATTTACCAAGTCTCCATGACACCATAGCTAGTGTAATTGCATTTCAATACAAATTACATTTCAGCATCCATGATGTTCTCTTATCACATAGTACTTTACAATCACTTTATCATTTGAATTCCCAAGTCTTCACTCCAAACATGTATAAAAACTTTCTTCTGTATAATAAAGTTAACATACTAAGACATATCGCAACAGTTATCCCATTATCTTCTAATAAAATAGCTTAATAATCAATAGCATCGCACTGATTTAAAATTAAATATCATATGCTCGACTGTAATTCCACTAATCATATGTGATTTATCTTCTAAAAACTTGTCCCCATCTTTCTAACTTTACATTTAAAAGGACTGCAATGAATTAGAATTGTTTGCAGTGCAAAGCTTAAATTGTACATCAAGTAATATATATGGCAAATCCTGTGTCAAATTGTGAATTGTATTCAAAATATGCTTTTTTTCTACTCCGGGACGAAGCCTTGCTATGGCCAGCATAACAGTAAATGAAATGAAGACTGGCATTGTAATCCTTCAACCCGGGGAGTTTTTAAATAAGAAACAAATCAAGGACAACAAAAGCCTTTCCTCGCAAGTCTTGAGTTTCTTAATCAAGAATCTCATACCCCGCTAACCGTTCTCAGCTTTAATAGATCGATTCATTAATGAAAATCAGACCAGTGTACACTGCACATTCAAATGAACACCGGTGGAAAGACAGGCTAAAGCGTAGATAAACGTGACATTAAAGCACAACTTCCTTGCCGCCAGCAGAGAGAGCTTATCCCGAGGAAAAAACATTTTGTGAAATCCACTAGCAAAAGTTCATGATCCCCAGAATAATCTAAAGGCCTGAAAAACACGGATTTTAGCTCAAGGCAAGGAAGGTGAATGAACACTAGAAATTTCTTGGTCATAGACGATGAATATCCTCGCTCCCAACACATGACAGCATTCAAGTCGTCAGGGACAAGACGCGCTAGCAAGAACTAAACACGATTGCGCAAAGCAACCTTTACATCCATCCAAAAAGAAATCCCTCGACGCCAAGAGCAGAATGAAATAGCGCTGGGTGATTGATCACCTGGAGAGAGTCGATGCGCCTGCTCTCCAGATGGTGGTTAATGTTACCGTCAGGATGATTCCAGAAGTCCATTGGAATGCGAGAAAACCGGAGAATCAAAGCTCAAACCCTAAATCTATCTGCTATCCTCGGCCTCCTCGTCCCGCCTGCATCGCCCGCTCTTCCGTTGGTCAGGTCACTCTGAAATAAAATTTGCCGCATTTGCTTTGTTTATTTTATTAATTTAACGCAAAGTCAGTTCGACGGTAGATGAAGGCTTGGCTGCTCTATCCACCTTTCCTTTCACAGAAAAGATAAATTATTTTGTCCGGTCACCAAAGATGTTTAGTGACTAATTACAATGTGTCATGTAATTTTTTTAGGAGATTTGCATATATATCAGTATATATTATTTTATTTACATATATTAATACTTAAAATTTTAATATTACATATATATCACCCATAGTTCACATTCATATCAAATATGAGTGATAGGAAATAGGAATGAAATATATGAGTGGTGGGAATGAAGTATGGATGATATATTTGATATTAAAATAATATAAAGTGGTATGTATGTAAATCCCCCAATTTTTTTCTATATAACATTGTTATGACATGGTATAATTTATCTTTGAACAGTTTGATGGCCGTGCAGAATAATTTCTCCACAGACAGAGCCCCGGCCCACCAGCGCTCTTTTTTTTATTACTTTTGTGTTAGAAAATATGTAATATATTATTTTTAAATATTTTTTTAATTTATTATTTAAATTTTTATCTTTTGAAAATTATAGTTAAAATTGTGATAGAAAAAGAGTTTTAAAAAACATGGGCTGTCTCAAAAGAAACCTACCTTGTAAAATTATGCAAATTACTTATAAAATTAGGAGATAATGCTTAAGTTGTCCATGAAAAAATTACACATAAAATAATATTTTTTTCATCATCATCATTATCTTTAATTCATCAACTTAATTATTAAGGCCTATTTTATAAATCATCATTTTGATATTTTAAGGATATTTTCTTACAAATAATGTTGAATAATTTCAAACAATCTTTTTTTAGGTTAATATTTTAACAATCTTTTTTAAGGATATTTTAAGGTTTATAATTTCAAACAATCTCATAAATTGTTCTTAAAGTAGATATTTGGATGAAAGAGAAAGTACTGCTTTTTGGGTTATTTTTAAGTTTAGCTAGGACTTATATATACTTATATGATTTTATCAAAATATTCAAATGATCTCTCCATTAATTCAATTACATGACACCTAATATTGATTATTTATTATTACCACAATCTTAAATTCTTCTTTTATTCTTAAACATTATCAAAAAAATTTATCAAATCTATTAAATCTAGTACGGGCATTATATTTTGATGATTAAAAATATTATTGAATGATTATTTATTTGTTCCTATTTTATATACATTATCTTGTACTTCTGAGTGACACTAACTATTTCACGTATAACTAGCATCGAATTGAATTGAAGAATCAGAAAGATAATGCAGCGTTAAGGTATAAATTATTTTGTAATAATAGAGTATGTACTTTTCATTTTTCATGATTTATTTTTATATATTAGGTACATGTTGACTAGATAATTAATCGAGCACACACATACAAGGGAGATAAAAATTAAATATTTGAATTTTTGGTTAATCTTATTGTATGATTTATTAATCCAAAAATTAATTATAGTATTTAATTAAATCAAATTAATCAAATTAAACTATAACTAATCGTATTATATGACTAATAGGGGCTATGGGTAAATGCAAATTTGAATTATAACAATGAATGCTTAAGAATCATCTCCCCAAAGCAATGCATAAAATTTTTTTGATATAAATTAGTAAACTTCACTTAATATACGCAAGTATACATGTTGAATCAAATAATAAAGTGATATAATAGAGTGTCGAACCCACAATGAAGTGTGCTTTTTAGCAATCAACTACTATTGTTTATTCAAATCCAATAATTATCCAACTCAATAAAAATGGATATTATGGAGATTCAATAATTTAAATAAAATTAGATAAAGATGATGAATACAATATATAGATATAATATTTTGGACTAATTAATATAAATAACATATTTTCCTAATAAATATCTTTTAATTGTAATTTTATTTTGAGCATGTGTAGGAACAAAGGATGTCCACCAACTTCCTACAGTTATATCATCTCCTTAATGACGGATACAAATTAAATATTCTTGGTCATGACTACTTTCCTCCCTCGAGGCTCCACATTACACCTAATTTTAAATATCATTAGAATGGTTCAATGGATCTCCTCTACACTCATTCTATTTAAATACAAATTTATTTTCATAAACATGAGTCAAATACTCTAATGATGATATAGTGACTTTTCTAAATTTCATTAGTTGTCACCCTAAGGAAAATTAAGATAAACACTATGAATTGTACTAAAATTATCTAAATGACTGAACTCCCTTTACAAACATAATGCAATGATTATTTATAGGAAAATACAAATTAAGCAATTGACACTGTGGTGCTTGAAAGATCAACGTCGTTTGTGCCCAACAATTGAATTAACGACGTTGTGCTACTGCTCTGCCTCCACTACGGGGAAGGGAGTTGTGTGTGACTTTCTATCGAGTCTAACATGGATCAGTTACTTAGTGAACAATCACGTCATTTAGCTGATAGGATGTGTCATTGGGAAGTTACAACTACTACATTGTGGTACTGTTAACTTTCAAAAGATGTGGCACCGAAAGAGCAATTTGGGCGCCGAGGCATTATAGAGTGTGTCACCGTGAAGTTGTCTAACAAAGAAGTTGGCGCTGCAATGTCGATAATCTGGCGCACCATTGGTGTCTTTAATGGCATGCGAAGTTGTTTGTTGTGACGTCGCAAGGTTATATGAAACTTAAAATTTTATGTCTTTTATGTATTTTTTTCCACACAATATAACTAAAATAACACATTTTCATTGAAAATATAACTTAAAAAATAATATATTATTTACACTTATCAACAACTTTCAATTGTATATGACGATCGACTATTCTGATAAACCCCACCGTCGAATTCTATCTTACCAAAATTAGATTATTGTGAAATGATCGTATTGTACAAACATTAATGAATATTGCGTATTGGTCCCATATATTAAGAAATTGAATCATGATTAAATCCTAATAATTACCTCGATTCATCATGAATGATGCTTGATTTGATATGAGTAATTGTACTGTACAATTGTATATTATAGAGGAAGATCTTTGACGGGAATTAAACTAATTAGACAATACAAACCTAGTATCATTTTGTGCAATTAGGGTTAATGAAAATTGAAATTAAAACTTTATTTAAATAGCCAATTTATTTAATTCACATAAGAATTGATGTTCAGTGGACATAGATGTTTTTCTTGGGAGAGAGATTTTTAGAATGATAGGAGTTTCATTGCTTGTAATTGGGTATCCAAACCACCTAAGAGTGAGAATGTGAGGTTGAGGGAGAGCTTTTCTTGAGGGTTTCAAGGAGTGTGAGGGAGACACATGATTTTTCTTGTTAGCCTACACATTGGGTCCTTGTGTTGTGGTTGTGAAGCTCTATGAGAAGAGCTTTGGAAAAACATCTTTGGGTGAAAGACTCACTAGTCGAGGAGGCTAAAGAACAACATCTTCAATTTTGTGAGGAGCAGCAGGAGGGAGTGAAATCTTCATTGTGTGAGGAGCAAAAGAAAGGTTTGGCATCTCTACCATACATAGATAAGAAGGCAGATTTGGCATCTCCATCGTGTCAGGAGGCTAAAGGAGGGAGATTCTTCGGGATCAAATTAGTATTTAAAGGTCATTTCTCACCTCGTAAGGGAGAAGGGTTTCTCTACCTCACTAAATGACAAATAAGCATAAGATATCAATGTCTAAAAGGAGCATCTTCGGAGAACAGACGTAAGTCCATTTCAACCAAACTGCTAAAAAAACATTGTTTGTATTTTTTTTTTTACTTTCCTACATTTAATTTCATGCTTTTTTGGGTTTTACTTTGCTTATCTTTGTGAATTTTATAGCTGGTAAATCTTGGATTCATATATTTCGTAAAATTAAAAAAATAAAAATATATAATTTTTTCCTCAAAGTTAAAAAATAATTTTTTTCTTTATTTCCTTAAATTCTTCACAAATTACTTAGATTTCAACAAAAATCTTTGTAATGAGTATTTGAATTATAAATTGTGATAATAAAATGTATGCTCAATTGAACCTAATTTTACTTTTTTGTAAATGTATGTCCAAACATGATATTAATGAGATGAATCTAGTGGGACTAAAATCTCTAAATTTTGATATTAATAAGGCATTGAAATCCATGAAAAATATTAAATGATAAAAGGAATCCAATATCACCTAATCATCATTTCATGCCCACCATGAGCTTTTGACAACTAATATGGATGTCTGCAATCACCATACCACCACAATATGCCATCATTGACAATCATCATTATCTTGCTACCTTTGTCAACTACTAAATGACACTAGCTAGGAGTATAAAAATGAGTTTTTGGGTCAAGTTTGTGTTCAACCTAATAATGATCCACCATTATCCGTCTTAATTTGAATTCGACTTGATTTGGGAAATGAGTCATATAACCAGACCCGGTTCGAATCCGGGTCGATTTGACACGCCCGCTTACTCGGGCGAGGGTGATCATGAGTGTGACAAAGCAAGTGGAGGCTATAGGCAAACAACGAGAGGGCCCGAGTGAGGGTGAGAGGGTGCGAGTGAGCACTTAAGTGTGACTGTGAGTGTGGCGAGCAACAAAATCGTGAGGCAAGCAAGCGAGAGTGCATGGTGCGTGACGAATGTTGTGCATGGGTTAATGAGATTGGTTTCGGGTTTTAAGGTTTACTTATTCCCTATTCGAATTTACAATCATGTCAGTATTTGAAATTCGAACGAATCCATTTTTCAAACAGGTTGACCCGAACTAAAAAATTTTGGTCGAGGTTTGAATCGGATTTTCGAGTCGTGTCAAATAGTGACACATCTAATTGACACAACACCTACTACACCTTATCATTTCTCAATCATTTTCACTAAACTCACAAAAGTTGAATACTAATATGATTGTAATCAAGCTAAAAAATAATCTATTAAAAATGGTCTAAATAAATGATCTATCATAAAAGACCAAATAAGACCAATCAAGAATAACAAAGTAATCATAAATTGGATTTTAAACTGTAAATTTCATATTTAGAATTTTAATTAACACTTTGGAACATGTAATGGTTTGCTACTGAGTGGATTTTAGTATGAAAAATGAATTAATACATATGGATGACACCTTACTCTATTAATGGGTGCCAACCCTCAATTTTCTTCTTACTTCTTAATTTATAATCTCTTTACCAAATCTCTTCCACATTATCTTCTCATCCCAACCTCTTCCAAAAGCCATTTCTCATTATTCTACACATCTTCATATAATTATAAAAGATCTCTAACAGGCTATGAGTTAAGACTAAGCTCACTGATATAGCTTATCATGTACATAAAAAAAATCAAACTAAAAAATTGACTATAAGAGCTAAGAGTAAAATCTAAGTAAATGATCAAAGAAAATGTCTAATTGCAATATAACAATCAAAAGATTATAATTTAAAATATCTTAAATAAAAATTATATTTTATCATTTTCTATTTTAATTTTCCACCTTGGGATTTATATAGTTAACCATGGCATTATTTTTATCTCTGTAAATTTGTTTTACACAAAGATTCTTAAATATTGACATGAAAATGCTTATTCTCAACATCCTCATAGTATTCTTTAATCATATTGGAAATATTTTGTTAACCAAATAAGTACATTTTCCCTCAAAACTCTAATCTCAATGCATGCCTCATATTGATGGGAACCTTTTTGTTTGTAAATATTTCTCAAAACTAGCCCATCATAACTTTACCTTTTTATCAATCTATTAAAATCCTCAATATTTTTTTAATGCTTTACTCATGAAAGATTTATATTCTATAATTTGTAATTAATAATTATTTAAAATTTTCACTATATATTTCCTTATTTGTATCTCTTATTTTCTTATCTTAATTGTTTTATAGATTTCATTTATTTTCTCCTTTTAATGTCAATATATACTATATAAATCAACATAAATTATTTCTTTTATTTGGGACCCATTATTTGTGGACATTCTAATTTAATTAGTATAAGTCTTATTAGTACTACATTTTGGTCACTTTTATAAAATGGAATTATCTTTAGTAATAACTATTTGTACCTCATCACTAAATCACAAAGTTTTCTATTTCTAAATGATGATATTTTATGAACTTTATTAAAATTTTTATGATAATATTCTTAATTAGAATAGCGACCTTATGCCACATGAGGTTTAGATCGATCAACTAAGAAATTATAATTTGCATGACTTATTAGCAATAAATAATTAAAATGTTAATTTTCAAATATTTTAAATTATATTTCCTTATAATAGGATTATTAGTTTATTTTATTTAATTTATTTATATGCTTAAATAAATAAAGAGAGACAAAGAAAAAAAAAGAAAAAAAAAAGAAATTGTTGTCCGCAAGATTTTATCATGATGATCGAATATGATTTACACTGATAAAAAAATATGGGCATGGGTCCAAACCTTTCTTAGATAGTCAAATTGTTTTATGAAATGGAGTTAAATTATTTACAAATTTGTTTTCCTTTCCTTTAAATTAGCTCCACTTTAATAGATAATTAAGTATTCTTCTTTTTTTTTTTAGGGAATATGTTCATTAGTTTAATATTATATATTAAGTGTGCTGCACTCATTACTTTTACATTTCTTATTCTAGACATACTATTAATTCTCTCATAGCATTGCTATAACACCAAACAAATTTGTTTATTTTATCTCTAATAAATTTAGTTTATTTCTTATGTGTACATTATAGTGATACATCTAAATCTTCTAAAATTAATTATTTAAAATATCTACTAATTCAAATTGAGAAGCATGATATTCATCTCAATATTTATATATTTCATCTCTCTAATCACTAATATTCCAATCTATTACTATTTAATCCTTTATAGTTTAAAATAACACATAATATTTCAACATTCTTGGATTCTACTCTCTATTAAATTATCTCTAAAACATCAACAAATATTTAGGCTTCTTATAATTATTATATCCACAATTGTCCTGCATCATCATTCAATTTTTTTTTTTTGTATAAAAAGTTATTTTTGGAGATGAATATAACCTCCAATTTTTTAAGCTTAAAAAGTGATTGTGAAGCTTAATAAATGAGGATTTTTAACTAGGGAAATCTTTTTTTGGCCAGATGATAACAACCTTCAATGTTAGTGTAAATTTTATAAATTTAATCATTTACTCATTCAATGATAATTTTATCTATAGCAAGGATTGAACTCTACATTTTGGTAAGACATAAAGGTAAGTCCTCTCATAAAATAAGCTTGAATAGTGTAAGAGGTGAGGACCAAGTTTCAAGTTGCTTATTGGCAAATTTAAATTCCTTGATTTATTGAAACCTATTCTTGCGATCAACTATAAATATTTTGTTAACATCACCTATCTCCAAACCTAACAAGAGAACGTCGATATCCATTCATTCAAGCACACATAACTTCTTGATATTTCGTTAAGGTTCTGTCTTTGATTACCTTTATCATCACCATATTTGCCTTTGTGCCCCAGTGAGTGATCATAACTAAAAAACATCTCACATAAAGTGGCCCCAAAGGGGTCAATGAGTTGGTTTATGCTAGGATGAGGGAATACATCATTATGATAAGCTCTATTAAGGCCAATATAGATAACATACATACTTCATCTTTCATTGTCTTTCTTCAACATGAGAAAATTGGTGAGCTAGGTGGAATAGTGCTCATCTCTAATTAAATTAATGGACTAAAATTGAGACATTTGAACTCACCATACAAAGTTTAGAAGGTTAGTGAATCAACTATTGAAAAATTTAAAAAATAATAATAATATGTTGTCCTTTTGTGTTAAAATAATATTCTCCCGATGAGCAATTCAATGTTGTAAATAACTTAAAGTAGTTGAGGTTTGTATAGGTTGTAGGAACTTTATAAAATTCAAATCAAAATTGCTAAATGATAAAAATATAAGCTTTATATTGTTACTGGGCCGGTTAAATAGCCGAAGTAGTATGTCCCCTATTCAATTTAGCAGGTTTAGTGCTCAAACATGTTCATATTCAAGCGAACTTGGGGTCATTGGAATAATCTTTTGGGTATATATTTATGCCAATCAAAGTCCATTTGATTTTTGAAAGTATAAGTCATTGGCTCAACTTATTTGAGCTATTTAACATCTATATTTTGAAACAAAACTGGTATTTACTTTAATGCGTACATTGTAGTCCTATTAATATCTATAATTTATCTTTGAGAATTTTACATACATACCACTTTATATCATCCAATTACATATCTAACACCTAAAATTTTAATATTACATACATACCACCTTATATTATTTTAATATCAAATATACCACTCATGTTTCCTTCCTACCACTTAATATATTTCATTTATACCACCCATATTTGATATGAAATTGAACTATGGGTGGTATGCATGTAATATTAAAGTTTTAGGTGTTAAATATGTAAATATAGTAGTATAAAGTGGTATGCATGTAAATCTCCCTTTATCTTTGTATAGATCATATAAATCATATATGAAATAAATAACCTAAATTTACCTATACTAAAATTAGTTGGTTGGCCTATGAGTTTGTATACTTCATTATTCTATCCAGAGAGAACTATGATCATATCAAATTTTTATTGAAATCCCTTCATAATTAATCACTCTTAACTTGGCTAAAATTTAAGCTAACTACAAAACAACTCGAACAATTATTACGTCCTCCGACCGGACGTAGAGGAACGTCCGGTCGGAGGCCAAATTGCGCCAAAAAATTAGAAATACCGAGCAAATACCGATCAATTCTAAACAATAAAGAGGAATACCATCACGTGAAGACCCAATACCGAGTTATACCGAGTTGTACCGAGTTTTTCCTAGAAAAAACTCGGTACAACTTGGTATTGCTCGGTATAGCTCAGTATAAATCGGTATTGGTCTTCACAGAGCGGTATTCCTCGTTATTATCAATAATACCTAGCAATACCGAGCAAATACCGAATTTTTTGACAGGATTTTACCTCCGACTGGATGTTCCTCTACGTCCTTACACGGGACCTAATAAAAGTTCCTTGGATGCAGCGGGTGGAGCGGCAATGGTGCTTGTTTTTGGTCTGTTTGCATTCATTGATGCAAAATGCGAGAATCTTAAGGGCTGGTTTTTCTACTTCACGGGCCAATACATTTACGTTCGAAACGAAACGCAAACTCCACAACCCTCATATTTTTATATGTAGTTATATACCTTTGTTTTAGTTATTTTCTTCGTCGACGGTAAACAAACCCTCCCTCTCGCCGTTCCCTCTCGCGCCCCGTCCCCAAGGCGAACGTCCTCGTTTCTTGCGATGTTGGGCAAGCTCGGAAGGGGCAGTAACTTTTCCGGTAAGAGGGCCCCCTCTATGCCCGTGCAACTTCACCGGACTGGCGAGACCGGTGGCACACGAAACCCGATCGGAGCGCCTGCGCCGGCGCGGGTCCGCCCCGGTCCTCAAACTGTGGCAGGCGCAGTGCCAGGGCGAGAGGAGACCTTCTCCCTGGAGCCGGGAGAGCTCGACTTCGGCGCCATCATTCGGCTTACGCCTGACATCATCGAGGAGATCAGGCGTCTTGAGGCGCAGGGAGGGTCTGCGAAGATCAAATTCGATGCAAACGCGAACAACGCTGCTGGAAACGTAATGCATAGACGTAATGTTAGGGGTTTGATTTTCATTGAATCTCTTTATTGATGATTTTGCCACTCATGCTTGAGAGAGAGATTTTTCAATTGCATAGGGTATTGGGTTATTTACGGAAACTATTGGAGGTGAATGTTGATATCAGGTGGCTGAGTCAAGGCATCTCTGATTTGGACAATCTGGTGTGATTAGCGAGGGCTGTTCCTAAAATTAGAAATCGTTAGGTATTTATGATTCAGATCACATTTTCTTTGGCTAATGCTTTCGTCAGTGATACTTGAGGGATAACTTTTTAACAGCATATCGTCATTGCAAATGAGGATTTAGGAGGATGGATATGTTCAATCATAAATGACTGTCTACAGCATGCATCAGGCAACCTAAGTAGTCATCCATGTTGAGTAAAAAACTAGGAGAAGATTTTAGTGACGATGTTTATATTTGATGTTGCTCTGTAAACTTCAATACTACGTTCTCCATTACATCAATTATTTGGGGGTTGGGATCACTTCTTGTTTTTTATTTTTAAAAAACATATTTGATTTGTATCTTTCAGCTGTTTTTATCTTTTGCTTTTGAAAAAAAAAAGTTTATTTTTAAGAGCGCTCAATAATTTTTAGTTTTTTTCTTTTCAAATCTTTTTAAAATGAAAATCGCTCCGTCCACCATCGTTGTTGTCGGCCCATGTTCACCGCCACCATCGACCGCTATCACTGCAGGGCATTGCCATCTCATGCAATATTTAATAAAAGAAGAACACTTGTTTAGGATATGAAACATATATTTTTATTTTATATTAAAATGTAAATACGAAAAAAAAAAAAAAAAACATGAAGTGGTCGTAAACAGACTTTTAGTAAATACAAGTGTTCCTGATCTTGACATTGTAGAAGTGCATTGGAGTTTCTTTTAGTAGATAATGTTCATTATGGGAACAAGGTCAAGTATTGGGATGCAGGTATGGCATGCTCGGACAAAAATCCACTGCTCTTCACGGATAAAAATCCACTAATATTACTTCCTAGAGCAGAGGGCTAGTTCTTTTTTCATAGGTGGTCAAGGGAAGTTGCTCCTAGAATTATATTGTGAGAGCACGGCAGATAATTTTTTATGATGAAGTATGAGGAAGGATGAATGATATTCTAATTTCTTAATTAATACCTCTGGTGTAGTTTGACAGATAGTTTACACATGCACATTTCTGCCATATACTTGTATTAGTGCCTACGGAACCTTGATTTAATATAAGCATCTTTAGAACTGTAATGACATTACCTTAGTGACTGGTTTGGTGGGAGGAATGAGGATAGATCTTGGACATGCCGCTGTGCACGTTGGGTATGATCATTAGTTTTTGCTGTAAGATGACAAAGCAAGTTGCTTGTAGGATTTTCATTGTGCAAAAGTTGCATAATGCTGAAGTACAAGGAAAGCAAAATGCCAGGCAAATTTCTGGATTAAATCTTTTTGACTTTTTTTTTTTTAATTTATATTAATATCATATGTATGCTTTCAAAGGACATTCAAAGTGACTTACCATATAGAATACTAATTATTAATTCATTGTTCCAATAAATTAGGCAGCCACTGATATAAGTGGAAAATTAGAACATTGGAGGACTTGTTTTTAGAGGATAAGAGGCTAAGGATTAGGAGAGCTTTTATTATGTGTTATGCAATATTTGATGTGAAAATGATAACTTTGTGCAAATAGTGCTAAAAGATCAAGTGATTCCTAGGTATGAGTGGCATGAGTATATTGTATCTACTATAGAGAATGATGGGTATGTAAATGGGCTTGTAATTTTTAGTGTTAGTATTGGATGCTTAAAATGGAGATATGCCTCATATGTACTAATTGATAAAGGGAAGATCATGAGGATTTAAAAATTGATTTTATATTTTTGCAATTTTACCAACTATATCATTTGGATTTGAATGTTGGGCAAGAAAGACATCATTGATTGTAAAGTTGACTACACTAGAAATGAGAATGCTAAGAAGTGTTTTTGTTAAACTAGAAATGATGGATTGAAAATTGATTGTATGAAAAGTGATTGCTGAAGTAGAACTTATTGAAGATAAGATAGTGTGAATTAGGCTTAGGTGACTTGGGCATATTCAACTGAGGTGGATGATGCGCCAATAAGAGGGATAAGCAAATTTATGTGGAAGGATCTATAAGGAAAAGGTGTAGATCAAAGGCAACATAGATATAACTTGTGCAAAAAGATTTTCACAAAATAAATTTAACACTTTAATTAGCACCCAGCATTAATGAATGGAGCATGAGATATAGCTGACTTTGAATGGTTGGAATTAGTCTAGCTATGATGATGATGGTTACTTGATCAAATACATTTTACATGCCATATGATATATTAATTCTTGTTCTTGCATTATATTTATCTAAGTGCAAAACCTATATATATGTTTATGCCACTATGGTTCAATGACATTTATTAACAAATCCATTGATTTAAGTCGATATTATAAACAGGACATAAATAATTTTCCTTTAAACTATTTGCATTCTACCATGAAATTATTATTCATTATTTCCAGTCATTGGACTTGTAAGATGTTCTTTACTTTTGTTGACTCAGGCTAACAAATATTTTGATTCTACTAATGCACCCAGATGACAATAATTAGAAATTGGCACGCTCCCTAGTTATGACTGAAATGTTAACCTTGACTTGATGCTAACACCCATACCATTACTCCTTTCTTAGAACTCATTGTGTTAAACTCTTGATTCACCTCAGCATAACGGATATCCTGAATGCTAGCAGCAATAGGCACCATACATCAAATAACTATTTTATTGTCACTGCTATGGTATTGATCTTAAAATGAAAATTCTAATATCAATGCTTCACAATTGATATCAATTGTTCTAAAACATCCATTTCCTTACATGCTGATGCAGGATTTAAGTTTACGGCTGTTGTTCTCTTTTGGGATTTAGCTCTCTGTTTATCATCTATTGTGTTCTAATGGATGCTATGCATTTCTTGGATATTAGGTTGTTGAAGTTGGTGGGAAGGAGTTCAGGTTTACATGGTCACAAGAGCTTCCTGGCCTATGTGATATTTATGAGGAGCGTAGAAATGGGGATGATGGTGATGGATTGCTTGTTGAGTGTGGTGCTGCATGGAGAAAGTTGAATGTACAACGAATTTTGGATGAGTCTACAAAAAACCATGTGAAAATGCGGTCTGAGGAGGCTAAGCGAGTCAATAATTCTCGAAAGTATACTATATTTTTAAGTTATCCAATTAAATTCAGTATATTTTATCTAGCTTTTCATTTACACAATTATTTCTTGTTTTTTTTAATAATTTATTAGTTAATTTTTCATGTTCATCGACTGCCTGAGATATCTATGAGATAGACTACTAATATCCGTCAGGCCTGTCAGGTTTTCCACTGGTGCGCTGCAACAAAAATGTGATATTCTCAATCAATATTTTGGTTGAATCTGGTTTATTGTTCCTCAAACATCAAGTGTTTTTTTTTCCCGCAGGGGGGGGGGGGGGGGGGTTAAAAAAAGCAGATGGCGTGGGAAAATTTGTAAGCAGATGCCATGAGAATATATGTAAAATGGATTGTAGTTGGGTCACATTGGTTATATGAATATCTTTAAAAACATTCTTAATTTTGTAGTCAATTTGGGACTTCTTTTTTGAGGAAGTGTTTTGTTTTGTTTTTTTAAAACTTGTTTGAGCTAGCGTCTTTGTTTATATATTTGTGATTTTTATTGAGTCATTGGAGAATGAGGCTTGAAGAACTGCCGTTTTTACCCAAAATGTGTAGCTTAAGTAGCCATAAAATGAAATTTTAATTAATGTTTTACATCTGAGACTTCATTTTCTACTTTATGACAGGGCTATTGTGTTAGATCCAACAAATCCTTCTGTGAAGAGTCAGGCAAAATCTATGGCTGCAGCTGCAGTTGAAGGTAGGCTTTATATCTTTTACTCCAAGTTTATAATTTAGTAAAAGCCACGCTCCACTTTGTTTGCATGAGACTCATTTCTTCGTCTAATTAGAAGGTATCATGCGGTCACTGATGTTGAAAGACATTTACTAACTGAAATTGAATGAAGTGTATATTTAATTTAATGACATTCTATCAGAAATTCGTAATTCATGTGTATCTTATAAATGTATATATTTTATTTTCACGAATTGTGTTCTTCTAAATTAAAAGTTGTAAGAAGCTTACTAAAAATTGGAAGTTAAATTTCAAAATATAAATAGGATATATTATTAAGATAGTTATAAGCTACGACGCACAAACAAGAACATGGCGACACAGACACGACACGACATAGATATGTGACACAACAATTATTGAAAATGTAGGACATGGGCATGGGTTGGATATGGTTTTATAATTTTTATATCTTAAAAATAGTATATAGAAATTGAATAACCAGAATATTAAGAATAATTGAGAAATAGTAAATCATTTAACATTTTAACTAATACATGTGCTTAAAATGATGAATATTAATACATAGAGAGTTGGATGTAGATTTCGTGTCTGACATTGAGAGAGGAGACGATAATGCTAAATTTCATAAAATATTTTAGACGCGAATGTTTGACATGCAGGTCTGATTTATTTTTAATATTTCTTAATTTGACACTTTTTTGGTGTTTTCGACACTTGTCGAATGTGTGTTGGATGCATGTAGTGTATGATATGTGTCAGATATTGCATACTTCTTTGAGGTGATGTGTTGGTACATCATACATTATAAGCATGTATATTCTAAAGCTTTTTTATGCCAATTAAGAATACTCTATAAAATTTGCTTTACAGTTGTGAGTTATGTGCGGACAATATTCCATTCAAATGTTATGTTGAAGTTCACTGCTTTGAACTTGTAGGCTTTGTGATTAATTTATCTAAAATGTCTGCTATCCAGGTAACATGCGGGGAATGGGTTGGAAGCACAAGAAGGAAATGTTATTCAAGAAACCTAAAGTTGAGAACAAGCAAGGAGGTGGACTATTAATCTATGTTTTTTTAACCTTTTGTTCCTGGGACCCCAATTCATTTCAATTTTCTTGCAATTTTCAAGCAATATTTCTCTCTCTTTTTTATTAAAACTTTGATTATGTATGTCAATGATTGTCAAGTTCATTAATAATTTTGTTTGTCTTTGTTTCAGTGGCAGCAGTATCTCAAACTAAGTCAGTTTCCAAATCAGCTATAGTTTCAAATGGTAACTTCAAAGGCATTCCATCACCCATACCATCTCCTCAGCAGCCCCGGCCACGAGCCCTACTGTCTACTTCCGGAACTGGTAATGCACTAAGAGGTGATATGAACACTGGAGAAATCAATCCCACCTTAAATATAAATAAAGAGGAAATTGAAGTTCTTGAAAGAGAAGTGCTTACTAGAGTTTCCCGTGGATCCATGCAAGACATAAATGGGCATGAGGGGGGACAGACTGACCCCTCAATTGATTTGAGAAGCATGTTGATAACATTGCTCACACAAAATCCGAAGGGGATGAGTTTGAAGGTAAAGTTGTCACTCATGTTTGTTAAAAGAGAAGCTTTAATCTATTCAAATTGGCAATATTTTTGGCCACGAAGTCTCACAATTAAGGGGTCATGCCAATTCTTTGAATATACGTGCAATGCAATACTTCGTCAAGCATATCTAGTATTATTGTATAGTTTCTCTTTGAGATTAATTTATTGTATGGATTTCTTTTGATGAGTTAACTTTGTTTATGGCAGTTTTTTCATTGAGTTGCTTTCTATACCACATCACATATCTGTTTAGCTTTTATTTTTATTGTTTTTTCAGAAATTTTTGTTGCGGGAAGCTCTTTTTTACGTCAAATTTTAGCTATAATAAAGCTATTATCTGACTTTTTCAAAAAGAATAATGTTTATAATGACACAATATATTTCAAGAAAGTTGCCACAATAGCTTTGCAAATATCTTCGCAAAAGATTGTTAGAATTACCACGGCGGCTTAAACAAACATGAATAATGTTAGAAATACCGCGACTTCTAGCATTAGACTTGCCCTTCAATAGGTTCTCGTATGACTTAGTCATCTGTTTGTTTGCACGCATGTCAAGATCCTTAGTCCATTTTTTAAGACGGGTTGAATGAGGAACCCATAAGTCATTGTGATCCCACTTGAAAGCGTGCTTGCGTCCCTACACGCAAGCATATGCATCATTTAATGCACACACATTATACCCAAGAAACCTAAAGATGCCCTAATAGCCCCATGCGTGTGTTTGTAGAGGCTTAAGTGTCCAAGTGCCAACATGTGAGTTCGCTTGCTTGTGTACTCTTGCTTGCCAGTTGCACGCCAACTAAAGTATTGGCTTTTGCCGTTAAAGGCATGTGACGTGGGTTGCATTCGTCCCAATCATTTAGATCATCAGCACGGACACCTTGACATGTAGTTCTAAATGGATGATGGACAGAATCTTTTGTAGAGAATTTAAATTTGTGACTGGGCATTGTGCGCAACAGATTAGCCTTTGCTACCACGATCCATTGAGATCTAGCCACGCTTAACACACACATAATGTGTCACCTTCATCTTGCTTGCAGAATTCTCAATAAATGCAAAATTGAGTTTACATCGATATTATACATGTTTTAGAATTTTTTTAACAAGAATAAATTATTGTATTCTGATTGGCTTTTTTGGACACTTATTCTGTATTCATGTCTTATGATGGCCAGGCATTGGAAAAAGCGGTTGGAGAAAGGTTTCCCAACTCTGTGAAAAGGATTGAGATTGTACTGAAAACTGTAAGCTTGGCATAATTTTTGGAGATGTTTAATTTTTTGTCTCAATAAATAAAAGTAATATTTTTGTGATCAGATTGCCATTTTCCAAGCACCAGGAAGGTATTTCTTAAAACAAGGAGGACAAGTAGAAAGCTCTAAAAAATGTTCTGAAGGTGGAAGGTATTCTTACTGTTCTTATAGTCTCACCTTTTTTGTAATTGCAGCTACATTCGCTCGCGCTTATATAAATTTTGTTTCAGACGTCATTTTTCTGCATTTTTGTTCATAAATCCTAGTATCTTCATGTCCTCTTAGCTAATTATGTTAATAGCTCAACAAACTTTGCCAAAGAAGTCTGATGGCTTATTACTTTAGCAAACTTGTTGTCTAAAATATGCCCCTTTGCTTTTCGTCAGACGATAACCATATTTATAGTAAAAATTATTTTTTCTACTTTCTAACCTGAACTTTTCTTGCTGATTCAAGTGTTTTCTGTACTCTAATTGTTTATATTATTAAATTTTGGTTTGATTTATAACTACTTCCAGTGTGGAGATAGTAGTTTCTGCATTCCGACAAAATTTTGCTAGTGAGATCTCACAGTTTTTTGCCTGTATAAATGCATCTAGTAAATATCGATACTCTGATGTAGGACTAAAATGCTTGTAATGATTTTGATAAGAGCATGCACAACTTATTGATTAGAGTAACAACAAGTAGAACTATTAAGAAATAAAACGATGAAACAAAACGTAAGAGCGGTCACTTATGTTTAGGCTAAGTTGCACATCAAGAGTTTTGAATCATCATAATAACATAGGAAATCAAATCAGACAAATGTAATAGCCTTCAACGAAAATCCCTAATCTAACAATGAGATTAGAAACAATGAAGTGCACTCAATTCCCTACGTTTACTAAGCTTGACAGAATTTAGGCAAATGCGATCTTTATAACTAAAATCAAATTACAAAGAAGGGGTTAGACTTTAAGAAATACAAGAAGAGGGAGAGTAGAAAACCTTCGTCAGGGATCGGTTGTAATCCTCCACTCGACGGTTCCAAGTTGCACTTCAATAGCCTCAACCAAGGTATCCAAGATGCGATCTATGTACTCTTCTACGGTGTGGTCGATGCGCGGGTTGACGTCAAAGAAGGTAGAGTGTAAGATGCAAACAAACCCTTGCTCGTTGTAGGAGAGGCCGTAATCAAGCTCCGGATCGGCCATTCATGAATGTTAGATGACAGTCGCTTTCGAAGATCACCAGTAATCTTGGACTCCGTTAAAGAGAAAGAAGTTTCTCTTCAACTTGAAGAGGGGATGGTGAAGTATGACCGGCCAAGGGATGAGGGTTGGGGGAGGAGAAGTAGGTTAAGAAGGGAAGAACAAGTTAAAAATCTGAAATAAATTTCAGATTTCTAATTGGGAGAGATTTAGGAATTAAGTTTGAATTTAATTCCAAGATGGAAGGTGTGTTAATGTGGAGAGAGGGGATTGGAGATAGAGAGAGAGGGGCGGGTAGAGAGAGGGCGCCGGCGGTATGAGGGGATGGGGGAGGCTTTAATGTATTTCCAAAAGGAGAGCTTCTCCTTTAGAAATAAATCAAGTGATAGGGGAATAGGAAAATTCGGCCAAGTAATTAGTGGGGCTTTGGAATAATTTCCTAGAGAGGGTGGGGGAATTAGGAAATAAATCAAGAGGGATTTAATGTACGGGGGCCGGAGGCATCAAGAGAGAAAGGAGGATTAAATGCAAGGATTAATGCTTGCTTAATTTGGGTTTTAGACATAGTTTAAAATTGCACAATTAGAGGAGCGCCTTTGCGCAATTCAGCCCCCAAACGCCTCATTGCCTAAGCAATTTTGGGTTCATGTGAGGCTTACGCCTCACGGGCTAAGAGGCGCCTCTAAGGCGCTATTGCGCAATTAGAGGTGAGGCACACGCCTCTTAAAACCAGGTCCCACCTACTTAAAATTAGGTCTTTTTTCTATTCTTCCATTCGGTTCTAAGCCAACCCGAATGAAATTCTCCCGCAAGCCTCTTCCGTTCGCGAACGTTCCCCGAACCCGACGGGTTGACCCGAATTGACACCCCTAGGAATACTTATCCGGCTCACATAAGAATGTAGCACCTTGTGCGAATGTTCCGGATAACGTGGAGGAAATTTCAACTTATATGAAAAAGAGTACGATGGCCAAACATTTACAATAGGAGCAATTTGATGAAAGGGTCAAACATGGTGCTTACTTTAGGAGCAAGAGTGGAAAGAGCTCTTCCTCCACCATACATAATAGAGATGCACGGGATCCTATGGACCAGTATATGACTATTCCAGGAGAGGATAAAGGACAAGCACAGATGATGCCTGTGGCTGGTACCAGAGAGGGTCGACGGCAGGTTTGTATGGATATTGACAGATTTTTTTTTTGAGAATGTCATGCCATTTAATGTTGCGACATCGCCGGCCTACTTCAATATGTTGTGATCTGTAGGGTTATATGGGAGAGGGTTGAAGGCACATTCCATGTACGAGTTGTGAACATGGATTTTGAAGGAGCTGCAGAACACAGACTCATAGAGCATAGCATTGATGAGATTAAACGGACATGGATTGAGACTAGTGTTACCATTATGTCAGATGGGTGGTCTGACATGAAGAGCGGGAGTTTGATTAATATCCTTGTCAACAATCCTTACGACACTGTGTTTTTACGATCAGTTGAAGCTTCAGATGAGGTTAAAAATGCTAAATTCATTTTCAATTTACTAGATGGGGTTGTTAAGGAGATTGGGGAGCAATTGGTTGTTCAGGTGGTGACTGACAATGCCAGTGCATACAAAGCAGCTGGTTAGATGTTGATGGAGAAGAGGAAACACATATATTGGACCCCCTGCGCAGCACACTGTATCGATCTCATATTGGAGGAACTTGATGATTTATCTCAACACAAGAGCTCTCTTTTTGTAAATGCATAACATTTTAATATGTTATGATTATCATTTTTCTTCTTGAAAATAGTTTAATGATGGATACAATTTGGTGATTCCACCCATGAGTTATATAGTTTTGCTGTTAGAGTTGTGGGCCTCACTTGTTCTTCTTCTGGGTGTGAGCGAAACTGGAGTATATATAGTCAAGTGCAAATAAAGAGAAGAAATTGACTTTCAACACTCAGAATGAACTCCCTTGTGTATATTATGCACAACAAGAGGTTGAGAGAAAGGTGGTTGAGGAACAAGGGATTGAAGGATGATGAGGACCCTTTGGTGTGTGATGATGTGACATCTGATAATGAGTGATTCATAAATGGTGAGACATATTTACCATTATCAGACTTGCAACTAGAGGATCTAAGTGTGGATGTCTTGAGGGGCGAAACAAATCAAGTGGACACATCCACTAGTACCACACCGCACACATCCACTAACTCTGTAGCACAACAACCAAATAAAGGTATTCCACAACTTCTTAAACGATATTATATTATATTTATATCAAGTGGGCAAGTAACATGATAATGATCATTCTTATTGAACATGGAAGAGAAAAGTTATTCACATTGAAGATGATGAAGATATGACATTCATAGATACAATTGGAGAAGAAGATTCTCTTGAAGACCCATTTAGTGATGGGACATGATTGGATTATATATGTTCTTTCTTATTTGTACTTTGGGAGTTTTGATAGACTAATATTTTGTAGTTCTGTGCTTTGGAACATGATTTTATTGCATATATTTTCTTACTTTCCACTAATTTCACTTGTCATTTAGATGTTTTTGTTATATGATAGAATCTTACTATTATTTACTTGCTAAAACCCTTAAATTCTCACGCAATTCTTCGTCTGTGAGGCTTACGCCTCACACCGCCTCGAGGCTTACGCCTCGCCTCACGGATCAAAAATGCCTCGAGGCTTATTTACGCAATTTTAAACCTTGGTTTTAGGAATTATGAAAGAATTTAATTAAATCCAATTTGAATTTGAAATTCAAATAGATTTAATTTAGGAACTTTTCTAAAATAGATTTAGTAATTTAAGAAAGATTTTAAATTTCAAATTGATTGAATTTGAATTCCAAAATATGTCCAAATTATGTCAATCCAAATTAGGCAACATAAAGCAATGAGGAGAGGGGATCTAGGGCCAGCGGGTTGGATGGGCTCGGGTATGGGGCCGGCAGCTAGGTGGGAAGTATGTGGAGTTTGATCGAGTAAAGGGCAAGGGCTTGAGAAGAGAGAAGGCCTTGGGTATGATGCAGCCAGTGGTGGTGGGAGGAGAAATGAAGAGATATGAAATAGAACCACGAACCCCACTCGTTTAGGTTGGTGGGTGATGTGCAATTCTCCCTCTCCTAGGGATCTCTCTCCGATTTCTGAAGCTCTCACAAGAACTCGTGCAAGGGAAAGAAATATTTTAATCAATCATTCATTAACTTGAAAAGAAGAACAATGTGGCTATAAATAGCCTGGTACAAAGACTCACAAAATAAAGGACGACAATGTCCCTAGGGCTTACATACGGCCTCCCTTAATAAAAGGGTATAACGGGAAACTTAATAAAACAAACTAATAAAGTAAATACAATATGACATCAAAAATAAGAAAATACATAAACAACTTAGAAATACAATGACTCAATTGTGGCCGTTGATCAACGGGCACGTCTCTGATAGACTCTTCACGATCTAATGTCCCCATCATACTCTCTATAGAATGTTTTTACGGTCCTCTTGAATGTGTTCTACTTAATTACGATTAATTCTCTGAAGAACTTTTGGACCTATTTTCTTGCTTATTCCTTTTTTAATATTTTGTTCTTATGGCTATGCAAACAGATGTTACTTTTTATTTGGATGATATAAACCGATGTATTCTAAGCTTTTCTTTTGGTTATTTTTGACTAATGATGGCTTGTTTGTTATTGGGTAAGTCTCATGTGATATTAGGGGTTGTTTGGTTTAGTGACATCTATTATGTAATGCTATGTTGTTAGTAGCTTCCAACTGTTTGTTTTTCTGATATGCTTATTATTAGTATTAAGCATTTCAATAACAGTACAGTCCTGTTTCATTGACACTAGTTGCCATCCAAATTGTTGATATCCAAAAAATTATCCAAACATGGCATTTGACCGATGACACTGTACCAAAATCAACAATTGATAGATAACTTTAACATCGGGTAATGCTTAGGAGGCTCAAACTTTTGACTGAGTTCATTTAAATTACTTTACAACCTGGCTAGTTTTTCACCATTTTTTTATTATGGCAAATTAGGCATTAAATGCATATTTTCATTTACGAGTTTCAGCTTCTTAGCTTTACATGGTTAATATCTTTGTAAAACTGATCTCTCTTATACATTGAACCAATCAACAACAACAAACTCCTAGAGATTCAACACAAAAATAGATTTTTATTGATAGGAAATCAAATATGAACAAAGCAAGATACAATAGTCCTCTTCATGGTTTAAAATTGCGCCATAAGAGAGGCGCGCCTCAGCGCAATTTCGCCCATTTAAGCCTCAAAGCCTACGCAATGAGTTCAAGATTTGAGGCGTACGCCTCAAGTTTACTGAGGCGCGCCTCGCCTCACGGTTGAGAGGCGTCCGCCTCTAAAAATTAAAATAAAAAGCTAACCTAATATATATTTGTTCGGTTCGGACCCCCCAACCCCCGCCATTTTTATGTTTTATATATTATTTACTCAATAGTATATACAAAACTTATCATTTTTTGTTTGCACTTCATATCTTGTGCATTTTTATATTTTATATATTATTTACTCATTAGTATATACAAAATTTATCATTTTATGTTCACGCAATTTTTTGATTTTGAGGCTTACGCCTCAAAACGCCTTGAGGCTTACACCTCGCCTCACGAACAAAAAACGCCTCAATACCCGATTACAAAATTTTAAACACTTGGTCCTCTTTCGAGAGGAGGATCATCTCTCCCAAACCCCAAACGTCGCTAGGAGCCCTCACAAAAAGAAAACTACAGCAGTCTTAAATCAAATTCTACATATAAAACATAACATAAACCTTTCTACTTATAGCGAAAAATAAACAATAAATTCCAAAACAACCCTCGAATCAACACCCAAATATGCCATCTTTAATTAGGAAACATCTCATAATTAATCCCCTCCAATCAACCTTTAAACCTGTACTTTTCAATTAGGAAATCCTTTCTAATTAATTCTTTCCTTAATTCTTGTTCTCACATATGAAATGATGTTTAATGGGACCCACAAGGGGGCCAAATTCCTTGCCCTTAATGACCCACCTTCTCCCGTATCAATACTTCCCTCCCAAAATGCACCTTGTCCTCGAGTTGAAAGGTAGGAAACTGTCTCATGATTGTATCGTTTGGCTCCCACGTGGCCTCATGCTCTGGCAGATCATTCCACTTGATTAGCACCTCCTGTAACTCTGTCTTCCCTCTGCGAATACCCGCTACTTCCAGGGGTTCCAAAATGACCTTCATGTCTTTTATCAAAGTCGGAGGTAGAGATGATGATATATGCTCTCATTGTTACGACCCAACTCGACCGGGACGGATCTCGCTCGCATCGGGTCGCGACGGAACTATTGAAAATCCAGGATCTAGCTTTGGAATTTGTTTCAGTCTTTCTTCTAAATATTAAATAGACAGAAAAACACAGAGCTACTATAAACATCCAAATACATAACAGTTTATCTATCTTTTCTTTCATCAAAACAATCATAATATACAATACAATCCATAGCTTCAGACAGAAATAACAGAACAGAACAGAAAAGCCATGACTGTACCAAAAATCAAAAGTATAAAATACCTAATCTCAGATCAGACATAGAACTTCTAGTCTAAGACATCCTTCCCTTTCCCAGAACATGAAAATCACGCAGAAAACAAGGATGAGCTAATAGCTCAGCAAGACATCAGTCACCAATCAAAATAGTCAGAAATTCACATAAAAAATACATCAGAAAATAGCCGTACGGAAATCGTAGAACAGACAGAACAGATACTTGATCAACATAAATCAAACAACTGATACAGAAAACTGAAGTCATTTCAAATCGGATATCATAAGACTTTCAATTCACAGAGCAGACAATCATACAGAAAATCAGAAATCATATATCAGATAATTCATAAAACAGACCAGATAAGTCACAGAACAGATTATCAGATATCAAACATCAGATTCCCTGACAGAATCTCAACGGATTCTGACCCCTTATGACTCCCTTCCCTGACACAGACAGAATCTCGACGGATTCTGGCCCCTTATGTCTCCCGTTGTGCTTATAGCACCTGAACAGATCAGATATACAGAATTTTCGGAACAGAACTTATTTTCAGATTTCAGAGCTCATTTCAGATTTCCTGACACAGACAGAATCTCAAAGGATCATGGCCTCTTATAACTCCCTTCTGATAGCATACAAACACTTCAATTCATTCAATGTATCAATTCAGAAAAATCAGAATTCATACGAAAAATCGGATCAGAAATTCGTAACGAAAAAATCCCCGGCGACAAACCAGCGAGTATCGGGAAAAGTTACACAAAATCACAGATTCAGAAATTTACTGAATTATCATCAATTTAATATCACACAATATTATAAGATTTTATTTGGTACTGAAGTAATCATCTTTTCAACATTCCCTGATATACTTGCATTTCAATTAAAACGCCGCAGAAATTCAAAATATATGGGTAAAAAATCTTCCAGAAAATACTCAAAACGTGCCCACAGATTATCTATCAATTGTAAAAAGGCGTATACGAGGCGGACGCCTCGATGCGCGCCTCGAATCGAGGCGGGGCCTCTCTGGGCGAACTGAGGATTAAGCCTCGAACCATCGGGCGAGGGCTTACGCTCTTTTCCCACGAGGTCGTAAGCCTCACCGCGTGAGGCGTCGAGGCGCATCGATCCCGCAGCCGCCTCTCGAAATTGAGATGTTACCTACAACAGTCAGCGAGCTCCGTTGTTCTTCGATCAAAATGTTGTAAGCTTTACGAATCCGACCAGTAAAGGGAGAAAGTCGTCAAGTGTCAATAAGACGAACAGCCACGAAGGAGCTAAGATAGCGCACGCGTTGCAATCTGCTACACCTCCTGTGACAGCAACGAGATCCGAACGCAAGGACGAAAGAAGATGAAAGGCCAAACCGTAGAACGCAACTAATTATTATTGATAACTTACGTTAATATAATTTAAATATTAATAATTAAACAAATTAATTAAATTTACATAACATCATTATTGCATGAATTCATCTATCTATTTTAACTTAACTGGTATTAGTATTATAATTATATAATTAAATTTAATATATTAGCCCCTAATTAATATAAATTTACATTTTAAATTACACGGTATGCTCAGGTTACTGAGCGGACACCAATCTCACGGTTAACCTAAGCAGGACCTATGCTCCGGTACGGTCTCGTACTTGCCAGCATATACAAACAAGCAAATTCAAAATTACTCTTATAAAATAATTTGTCACTAGCTCGAACCCGCAGGGGGCAGCGCCCCTTAGGACCCCCGCAGACGTATATTATTTGTATTCATGTTCAATTTTAATTGGTCAGTCCAAATATATGTATATTTTGTTAAATTATTATGTCATTATTTAAAATTTTAATTAATTTATTTTAATCATTTTGAAGGCTTACGCACTCGATCGCCTCAGGCTTACGGCCTCGCCTCGCTTAGAAAAAACGCTATCGATTCCGAACCGATTTTCGCCTTTAAAACCTTGACAATTATCTCATCGTCAGAAACATATACAAAAGTTACGCTGGTAAACATTTAGGATGGAAATAAAATCAACTGTATTCGCTTAACGGAACATAAATTCGCAGACAAAAAGTCGGTCAAATATTCTCGTTTCTAAAATATTGGAAAAGGCGAATTGTTTACTACGAGCTCGATCAACTTTTCCACGTACGGCGCGTACGAAAACGACATAAGTCGCCCTAAAATCCACTTTTCCCCTTCAAGTTTTTTCTTCTCACAGCTTTTCTCTTTCTTAAAAAATACAACATTCAGATTATTTATTAAGCAAGATCGGTCCAGGACGACTGTCCCGCGCCCGGACGATCTTCTCTGGACTCAAAAGTCCAGAGACGAAATAATAAATTTCGAATTTTCTTCATTCCACTGGACAGAAAACTCTCTGTTTGTTTCGTCCCGACCGTTCGTCCCGACCCTTACAGGTTCGTCCAGACTTACCATGCAGGATTCTTCCCTTCTCAACAACCTGTACCGATGTCCGCGGAAATCCACTCGTCCCGGACGATCCTGGGAGGAAAAACAGTCTTTACACTCCATATCGCTTCCGTAGCTATGCTGAGACATTGAAAGACTGGTGCAAATCTGAAGTCGGTAGCCCTCAGTCGTATGTCTACTACCCCTATAAGCTCTCAGACCTTCATATATGGTCCCAAAGGCTGGGGATAATTTTTAATTCCTCCTATTGGCTAGTGTTTTCTATTTGTCTGGTCTTAATATTTTAATGTAAACATATCTCCAGCCTCCAAGTTTATTTCTTGTCTTGGTCATACCTTTCATTTTCATGATTTGTTAGGCTCTTGCAACATGCTCCTTTAGCCTCAAGCTAATCCCTGTCGTCTCCTCTTATAGTACTGCTTGACAATTGACACAATTGTTAGTGCTCTGGTCCATAATGAATCAGGTAATACCCCTCGGCCTCTGTAATCGAAAAGTTCCGATCTGTATGTCGGGCTTGAGGCCTTATGAAATTTTTCTCCATCTACTACTCCGAAATTTCCCAAGCCTCCCCTGACAACAATCAACCTCTCCCTGTACTCATGACAGTCCCTCCTTGAGCTTTGGATGCATCTCCATGAGCTTCTTTATCACTCTTTCCATTCCTCCTTAATTGGCTCTCCAGTCTGGATTTTTTAGAGCTAATAATCTTTCCTCCATCCCGGATTTAACTGCTCCAATTCCCTTCCAACGCCTATCAGCCTTCTTTGCTGCCATTCATGATTACTAGTTCCAACCACAAAAAAGAGAGCCGAATCAACGATATGGTCTTCAAACAGCTAAAATAGGCACGGGGAGAAGAATACTCAGCAGAAGATTACGAAAGGAGATTTCTTGATTTTGTTGGATACCGCCGATAGGACCAATTTGATGTCATTGAGTATCAAAAATAGCAACAAAAACTTCTAAGAGAATTCAACACAAAAATAGAATTTACTTTAGACGTAATGTTACGCGGTTCATGCCAGGAAACGGCCCGTTGGCGCGGCGTCAGCACATCCTACAGAGGCGAAACAGTTCGACTCTTGCTCTGTTGTCCGCCTAATGGATGGTCCCACCACTTAATTGAAATTCAATTGGATAGAGGGCGAACTAGTGCTTTTGGGATGGTGAAATTAATTAGGAAAGCTTTGTATTAAAGGCTAGGGATATTAGGCGGATTATGTTTTGATTGTTCTCATTTAGGGGTTTCGTTTAGGTATTTGGCTCCAGAACTCTCTTGTCTAGAGATTGGGAGAGACCGATCCTCCTCTGAATGAGGATGGATTTCTTGTCATCTTATTTTCCTTAGTTTTGCTTTGATTTTCCTACCTCTGCAATATATTGTTTTTGGGCTGTTTTCACCCAGAATATTTGCATATTCTGCCGTTTTCACAATTGGTGATCATGTATCTGTCTATAGCGATCTCAAGTATTACCCTTAAAGTTATTGCTGACTCAATGTATTCCTATCAGTTATACATACGAAAGCTTGAAGATATCAATGATAGTGCTTTCAAGAAGACGTCACGACTCTTCTCTCCTATAACCGTAGAGCCGCTATGGATCTCTTATACAACTAAAGAAACTACAAACAACTTCTAATATCAGATTCCGCATTAATATAAAAACACTATACATATAAATACAAGCCTTCTTGATAAGCAATCAAATAATTAAAATTTCAAATATAGTTTCTCGAAGATGTCTGCCCTCCAAATATCATCTTTAATTAGAAATTATCCCTAATTAGATCCCATTCAAAATCCGCTCCAACCTTCGTGCCCTTTTCAATATAGTAATCCTTGCCCTTTCTGACTGACCTCTCCCGTATTCATCAACCTCTATCTGCTTTATTGCATCTGCATTATCTCCTGTTTTTCCCTTCTTTCTTTTATGTGTCTTCCTGCTTTCTGAATTTCTTTCTCAGTATTTCCTACTGTGTCCTCTAATTATTATATTATTTTTGCACTTCAGACCTACAGATGAGATACTCATCACAGAACTCCTGAATGAAAACCGGCTTTAAAGTTTACTTCTTAAGTCTTAAGCGTATACATATGTTTCTTATTGGTGGGCAAAGCCTTGGAGAAGTTGGTTAAGGCACCTCCATTGGATATCTGAGGTCATCGAGTTCTACTTTGTGTCATGGAAAGCAACACATTTTGTATTACAGGAATAAGTGATATACATAGTACCCTCTCTAAAAAAAAGGGTACCTCATATTTTGGTTGCATCATTCAA
>NW_021319809.1:317657-325367 GCF_001605985.2 Dendrobium catenatum | reverse complement strand
TCTTAAATCAAATTCTACATATAAAACATAACATAAACCTTTCTACTTATAGCAAAAAATAAACAATAAATTCCAAAACAACCCTCGAATCAACACCCAAATATGCCATCTTTAATTAGGAAACATCTCCTAATTAATCCCCTCCAATAAACCTTTAAACCTGCCCTTTTCAATTAGGAAATCCTTTCTAATTAATTCTTTACTTAATTCTTGTTCTCACATATGTAATGATGTTTAATGGGACCCACAAGGGGGGCCAAATTCCTTGCCCTTAATGACCCGCCTTCTCCCGTATTAATACTCCCTTCCCCAAAATGCACCTTGTCCTCGAGTTGAAAGGTAGGAAACTGTCTCATGATTGTATCGTTTGGCTCCCATGTGGCCTCATGCTCTGGCAGATCTTTCCACTTTATTAGCACCTCTTGTAACTCTGTCTTCCCTCTGCGAATACCCGCTACTTCCAGGGGTTCCAAAATGACCTCCATGTCTTTTATCAAAGTCGGAGGTAGAGAAGATGGTATATGCTCTCATATCGCCTTCCGCAGCTATGAGACATGAAAGACTGGGTGCAAAGCTGAAGGTGGTAGCCTCAGTCGATAGGCTACTACCCCTATAAGCTCCATGACCTTATAAGGCCCAAAGTGTCGTGGGGATAATTTTTAATTCCTCCTTTTGGCTAGTGTTTTCTATTTGTAGGGTCTTAATTTTAAGTAAACCATATCTCCTAGCTCAAAGTTTACTTCTCTCCTTTGGTCATCACCTTTCATTTTCATGATTTGTTGGGCTCTTAGCAAATGCTCCTTTAGCTCAGCTAATACCCTGTCCGTCTCCTCTTAAGTACTGCTTGACACTGGACACAATTGTAGTGCTCTGTCCATAATGAATCAGGTAATACCCTCGGCCTCTGTAATCGAAAGTCCGCTTGTATGTCGGGCTTGAGGCCCTTCATGAAATTTTTCTCCAATACTACCTCCGAAATTTCCCGCAACCTCCCTGACAACAACTCAAACCTCTCCCTGTACTCTATGACAGTCCCCTCCTGAGCTTTGGATTGCATCTCCATGAGCTTCTTTATCATCTCTTTCATTCCTCCTAATTGGCTCTCCATCTGATTTTTTAGAGCTGAATATCTTTCCTCCATCCCGGATTTAACTTGCTCCAATTCCCTTCCAACGTATCAGCCTTCTTTGCTGCCATTCATGATTCTAAGTTCCAAACCACAAAAAAAGAGAGCAAGAATCAACGACTATGGTCTTCAAACAGCTAAAATAGGCAACGGGGAAGAAGTACTCAGTAGAAATTAGCGAAGGGAATTTCGATTTTGGTTTAGGATACCGCTCTGATACCAATTTGATGCTCATTGGTATCAAAAATAGCAACAAACTCTAAGAGATTCAACACAAAAATAGAATTTTACTTCTAGGAAGTTAATGTTACGCCGGTTCATGCAGAACCGGCCCGTTGGCCGGGTCAGCACATCTACAGGAGGCGGAAACAGTTCGACTCCTGCTCTGTTGTCCGCCTAATGGATGGGTCCCACCCATCTAATTGAATTCAAATTGGATAGAGGGGGGCAACTAGTGCTTTGGGAGGGAAATTAGATTAGGAAAGCTTTTGTATTAAAGTACATGAGGGAATTAGGGCGGATTATGTTTTGATTTGTTCTCAATTAGGGTTTCTTAGGTGATTTGGGCTCCAGACTCTCTTGTCTAGAGATTTGGGAGAGACGATCCTCCTCTGAATTGAGGATCTCTTGTATCTTATTTTCCTTATTGTTTGGCTTTGATTTTCCTACTGCAATATATTGTTTTGGGCTGTTTTCACCCAGATTTTGCATTATTCTCGCCGTTTTTCACCAATTGGTGATATGTTTGCTTGCGAACTCAAGTATTACCCTTAGGGTTACTTGCGAACTCAAGTATTTCTTATCAGTTAAATACGAACAAAGCAAGATACAATGATCAGCTTTCAAGAGGAGAACCATCTCTCCTAAACCGTAGACGCAGCTAGGAATCCTCACAAAAAGAAAACTACAACACTCTTAAATCAAATTCCGCTTATAAAACATAACATAAACCCTACTGCTTATAGCAATCAATAAACAATAAATTTCAAAATAGCCCTCAAATCAGCCCCCAAATCTGTAATATTTAATTAGGAAATATCTCCTAATTAATCCCATTCAAAACCGCTCCCAATTCTGCCCTTTTCAATTAGGAAATCCTTGCCCTTTCCGACCTGCCTTCTCCCGCATCATCAACCTCTACCTGTTTACTTGCATTCTGCATTCATCCCTATTTTTGCATTCTGCATTCATCCCTATTTTTCCCTTCTTTCTTTACTGTGTCTTCCTGCTTCTGAATTTTCTTTCTCAGTATTTCTACCGGGTTCACCATTATTTATATTTTTCTCACTCAGACCTACTGCATGAGACTCATCACGAACTCCCTGAATGAAAACCTGCTTTAAAGTTTACTTTTTAATTCCTGAGTATACATATGTCTCTTTTGGTGGGCAAGCCTGGAGAAGTGGTTAAGGCACCTCCATTGTGATCTGGAGGTCATGAGTTCTACTTTTGTGTCATGGAAACAACCATTTCCTAATTACAGGAATAAGGATGTATACATGAACCCTCCTAGTCCTCATAATTTTGGTTGCTTCATAACTGGGTATATACCCTTTAATACAACGTTTATTTTGACAGTTCACTCTATGTTCTGTATCTTTTATGGGAGGTTACTTAGCCTTCTAACAAAGATTTGAGATTTTTATAATCCAGTTTGCCATTTCCGATTTCTTGTTGGTATCAATGTTTATTGTTTTGTGAATTTTATCTTCATTCTTCGAGCAGCTTTTTGCTGTTTATTATCGTCAGTGCTATTGTCTGGCTTTGCAGTTCTCCAGAATGCTTAAACAAGCAAACCACTAGAGCTGCTTCAGTATTGTCCGAGAAAGCCAATGATGAAAGTTTGGATCAAGAAACTCTAAGCTCAAAGCATGGAGAAGGACCCGATCTCTTCGAGGGGATTGATAGAATGCATGATTCTGAAGATCCATTAGATATAGAAGGGGAGATCAGAGGCAGTAGCGTGGTAAGAGCCAGCAGCTCTAGTGAAAGTGCGAGTGACAGTGACAGTGAAAGTGATAGCAGTAGTGAGAGTGGCAGTGGAAGTAAAAGCGGAAGCCCTGCAGGAAGTGGCAGTGCAAGTAGCAGCGATAGTGAGACTAATGGCTCCTCCAGCAGCAAGGAGGTATCTGACATGGATGTAGATATCATGACCAGTGATGATGACAAGGGGGTTGCTGCACAAAGAATGGATGCAACCATGTCAACTTTATCAAAGTTGCCTGGTGTTTGGACATCTGGTGGTGAATATGACATAAACGACAGCGTTGAAAGTGATCAAAAGGCAAATGCTGCATCTCCCGCCCTAGATTTTGTAGGTACGGACGAAAGAGTGAACTCTGTTTCAGATGCTAAAAATCTCATTATTGGTAGAAGCACCAAGTCAATTGAGAAGCAGGAAGCAAAAACTGTTGAAAGCATTGATTCTTATATGCAGCAATCAAAGTCTAGGTCTTCTGTTGATGGAATACAGTTTTCTAAAGATCACAACCAGGTTATGGAAAACCAGCATGCATCATCTTTTGTAAATTCTTGCAATGATGGAGACAAGTTTTTCGGGAGAAAAGCTTCTAACGAGAAGCAAATCTTGATGAAGGATGGAACTGGTGATCAACCAGGCAATCGTGAAAGAGTTCCCAAAACAAGCAGTAAAAGGACTTCTAATGCAGAATACCTGCAGGAGAAACCTAAAAATGCCAAGAGGATGAAGGCTTCAAGTTCAGCTGAAACCTCTTTTGGAAAAGAGAAGGGTGCTCTTTCTTCAGAAAACTTGTGCTATTTGTCTCCTGAAAGATATAGGCACTTGGAGCAGAAGATAAAGATGACCAATAATCAGCAAAAAGATGAGAAAAGCGAAGCTGATTTACTGGAAGGAAGCCTTTTGGAGCATGCTAGATCTGCTGCATCTGGAAGCACTGATAGGGTGCAGAGTAGTCCAGATTTTAGAGATGCTGCCAATTTAGCTGTGGAACAATCAAGCCGAAAAGTTGCTGATTCCAGCAGGAGAAAGAAAACTTTGGATGTTGAGAAACCGGCTAAATATGCTGAAAGTTTTGGAAGAGCTAATAAACCTCTGCAAACTGTGTGTGGCCCAACAGACTCTGATGCATCTACTCTGAAAAACAGTTCTTTGGACAGAATTTCAACTGTAAAGGGAAAGCCTGATGAAAATAGTGATAGCCCCGAAAAACATCGTGCTAAAATTACCAAGGAAATCTTTGTAGGAGAGAAAACATTGTCTGCCCCGGACCAAATCAATCGGAAATCTACTGATGGTTATATATCAGATCTGCACAATTCTGATGTGAATGGGAAAGGAAATGTTCTTAGAAGAGAGCTTTCTGATCTAGAATTAGGCGAACTTTGTGAGCCTCTTACAGAAGTAATGGGTGAAGATAAAAGACAATTTGAGAGAAACAACTCTTTCAAGAAAATGGACAACAGGGCAACAGTTTCTGAAGCAAATACTGCTGATGTAAACATGGGAAAAAGTGATGTAAATGCTTTCTCAGAATCAAAGAGGCAATCACCCAACAGATTTAGAGAAGGCGTCAATGGAAAGGTGTCAAATGATGGTCTAGATTTGTCTAGATCCCAGTCAAGATTAGTGCAGGCCCAGTTTCGGCAATCTTCAAGAATGGATGTTGCTGAAGACAAGTGTGTAGAATCCGGTGGCAAAAATGGGACAAGAACTGACCAGTTGCTTGGCTTAGAGAATGAAGCTAGTGGTCCTAAGAAATATGCTTCCAGCAGAATGCTAAAAGATGACAATAGACATGACGGTTTGGTTGATCGTAAAATCGTTAAGGAGTCTAAATCTCAAAAATCAAATGGATTGAAGGGATCTACAGATAGAGGTATTGATGTTTCTATGACATATAATAACACTGAAAGCAGCAGGAAAAGCTTGGAATCTTCTTCTGATGAAGAGAACGCCCCTTACATGAAATATGAAAAGGATGCGCTATGTCTTGGAGGCCCGATTAAGGATTTTTCGATGTAAGTTTTTTTTTTTTTGCTGGCGTTATACTTGTAAAACATCCTTAACGTCAACTTATTAGTCTTGGCTATAACAGTGTCATAGTTATTATCTCGATCTTAATTTTTTAGCTTGTGTTTTATTGAACCAATTTCCTGTTTGCAGGTACAAAGATTATGTGCGAGTGTTTCAGGAAAGATATAGTCATTACTGCTCCTTGAACAAGAAACTGGAGAAAACCCGGTATACGAAGGACACGTTTAACTTATTATCTTAGTCAACATTTAAAAACTTGATTTCAGTTTTAGTTTCAAATATCCCATTTCATTCTAGTTTTGATATTTGTGGAAGTTTCGGTCTCATTTTTCTTTTCCTTACAGTTTTACTTCTATATTTTGTTATTTGTTTATATATTTAATATTATTTAATAACGAAATTTATAACATACAGATACTCTTAAACTTTGTCTCAATTTACTTGCTACCTTTAAATGACTCATGCTTACCGTGTGCAGGAATGACTTTCTCAAAGTTGGGGATGACATTGAGCTTGCCAGAGGAAGGGACATGGAAGAATACTACAAACTTGTGGAAAAACTTAGACAAATGTACCATCAACGGGGAGAGGTACGCTATCTATACTCCATTTTTAAAAAAAAAACTAAAACATTGCTGCACAAATGCATTCTTTCATACATCATCAACTTGAAGAAGAACAGTTTCTGTACTTGAATAATTATTTTAACTAAAATATTGTTGTTCAAATGTAATTATGTTATATATGTAATTTCATCATTTTCTTTATACTTCTAAGATACATCTATTACTGTTATTCTATGATTTGCTTTTAAATTTTTTTTTCCTGAATTTTCCTTCATTTATTTCGTTATAAAGAAAAGGAAGTTATCATGTTTAGGTGGTTTAATTTTTAAAGTTCTTTAAGCAAAAAACTATCTTAATCTGCTAAACAATTATTTCACAATGATTTCTCTGCTTTATTTTTTTTTTGCTTCCTTTATTTGATGTTCTTCCTACTGTTTGTGCTGCAGAGACATAAGGAAATGAAGAAGATTTTCATCTTGTTGCATGATGAGTTGAAGGTATTGGGAAACAATATTATTTTAGAACATAATCCTTGACCTGGAAAGAAAATCTCTAACAATAACTACGAAATCTGCATGTTTTGCAGACATTAAAACAGAGAATTAAGGATTTTGCTGCGGCACATTCAGGAGAATGACAAGTACTCGAGTTCTTTTCAAGGTTGGCTATTTATCTCTTTCCATTTCATGCTTAGTAAACTATTCACTGTTCAATGTAGATTGACAAGTAAATATCTTCTAGAAGCGTCTGGATCTCTAGAAGCTGGGTTTGCTATGAAACCAGTTGTGTATATTACATAAAAAATATCAAAGCCTTCCAAAGAAAGAGTAGATAGTGATATCCATCCATGGCTCTTCTTGTTCACCATTGTTAGAGCTTCAAGGCCACCAGAATTACGTCTGCGGTGTTCCCTATGAGCAGTTTCTCTTTGGACTGCAGGCGAAGGTTTCCTTCCAGTTTTGTACCGAGAAAATTTTGAGGTTAAGTCATTGTGATGGAGAAGAAGGAGAAAAATCAGATTTGTTTTTGTAAAGGTTGGTTGCTGGTACAGCGTTTCAAAATGTAAATTATTTGATAATTAACAGCTAACGATTCAATTGAAAATAAAATTATTTGTAATTATTGGATTTGTTTAGTGGGAGAGATGTAGGCCACTTGGGCCTATGGTTTTTAAATTTTCTTTGTAAGAAGAGCATGTTATTTTTTTTTTATTGTAGGCTCTTATTTTTTTTTTTATTGGAGGCTCTTATATTTGAGCATGTTATTTTTTTTATGTAAGAAGAGCCTGTTATTTTTTTTTATTGGAGGCCCGACCCGGGTAGGTAAACAGGTCGGAAATTCGAACCCGGATCCGACCCGGCGGGTTGCCGGGTTGACCCGACCTGACCTGCGCGGCAAAGAAGGAGCTCGGGTTTCGCGAGAGCGAGCGCGGCAGCAGGCGGTGGCGCGATGCGCGAGCGTGGCACGGCGACAGCGCGGGTTCGGCAGCAGGCGAAGGCGCGGGCATGCGGGGTGCAACCCGAACCCGACCCATTTTTCAAACGGGTTGAATCCAGGAACCCGAACTCTACCCGTTTTTCAAACGGGTCGGGTCCAACCTGAAATTTTTTGGTCATTTCCGGGTCGATTTTTTGTGTCGTTTCAAATATTGACACATCTACTCACAACCAACAGGCCAAAGCGATCTGTCTTTGTTAAATGTTTTTTTTTTTATAAAGTCTCATTTATGAGGTGAAGCATCGAGATTTTCTTTATTCTTTTTAGTTTATTTTTGTTGCGTCCTGGAATATTCGCGGCGGTAGAGAAATATATAGTTTAACGTCTTAGCATTGTACGAAGATCCAGCACACAATCAGATAAGAGAGGGGGTGAAACATTCATAAGAGACCAGAGTTTTTACGTGGAAAACATTTGAAAAGGGGGAAAAAACCATGGGGCCTGACCCAGTTTGAATGAATCCACTAGTATTTGCAGTCGATTACAAATGAGGCCCTTCCTTTGGA